>NW_009221558.1:0-242 GCF_000690835.1 Fulmarus glacialis
CCCCCCAATTTCATCCCCAAACCGGCGCTGGAGGGGGACAGGGACACCCCCGTGGCGGCGTCACCCCAAAAAACCCGATGAAAACGCTCAAATCCTCCCTCCCCCGAAAAAAGAGGAACCCCCCTTTCACCCCGCCCCGGGGGGGAGGAAGCGAAACCGCGCGGCCCCAGAGCCACGGCACCGCGGAGATACAAAAAAAACGCCCAAAATATTAAATAGGGGGGGAAAAAAGCGCAAATAAT
>NW_009221558.1:718-1032 GCF_000690835.1 Fulmarus glacialis
GCCAAGCGGCTCAAGGGTTAACGCTGCCGCGGGCCACGTTGGCGGGCGGAAAAAGGGAATTAAAAGGAAAAAAAAACACCCGGAAAAGGGGTATTTAAAAGGAAAAAAAGGGGGAAAAAAAGGGTGTAGAGCGGTAGGAAGGGGGGTGAGCCCGGCAGCACCGCGGTTTTCCCCCCCGGGAGGGGAAGGGTGAAGGCAAAAAATGCCGGTAACGCCGAGAGTTCCCCCTTCCCGGCCCCGAAACGCTCGTCTGGCCCCAGAAAAGCTGCCTGAGAGGAAAGAAGGGAAAAAAAAAAGGGGGACAAAAATAAAAT
>NW_009221558.1:1455-2232 GCF_000690835.1 Fulmarus glacialis
GGGGGAGCGACGTCCCCCCCATTTTTTTTTTTCCCTCAGGGGTTTTTAGGGGTGAACCCAGAGACTCATAAAGTTTTGGGGGAGATTTGAAGCTCCTTTCCCTCGTCACGGCGACCCCCCGAGACCCCAAAACCACCAGATTTCAGGCAAACGCCCACCGGTTTCGTGCCGCCACCCCGAAATTCTTCATTAAATATTCTTTTTAATTAATCCAGGCTTTTTTTTTTTTGCACCCTGGGGGGAAGCGGCTCTGGCCTCGGTGACATCAAAACCACCCGGAAGGGACCGAGGAAGCGAACGCTGCTTTCGGAAAATCCCTTCACCCCGATTTTTCACCTCATTTTTCCACCTTTTTGGCTTCGTTTCAGCCAGGGCGATGCCAAAATAAACCGCAACGACGCGGCTCGACAGAAACAAACCCTCGTCTTGGGCAAAATCAATCCCTTCTCCCAGGGGATTCGCTGCCGAGCGTCACCCCAGCGCCTCGATCTTCCTAAAAATCCCATTTTTTTCTGCTTTTTTTGCTTTTTTGGGAGATTTTAACCCCCTTCCAGTGGGAATTAGAGGGTGAGCAGCCGGGAAAAATGTTTCCCTTCTCTCTCCGGGTTAAAATCCTCGGGGTTTACCTGGTTGCGGCTCGCTCCAGGGGGAGGGGGGTCGCTGGGGTTCCCCCCTCCCCCCCCACTTTTCCAGAGCCGCCCGGGAATCCCTCGGGAATCGGGGACGAAGTCGTTGCTTCTCTCCCGTCGGAGCTTCCTCGAGGTGCGGGTGTGGGGG
>NW_009221559.1:0-1718 GCF_000690835.1 Fulmarus glacialis
TCAGCCCAAGAAGAGGGCCGAGACCCTGATGTTCAGCGAGCACGCCGCCATCTCCATGCGGGACGGCAAGCTCACCCTCATGTTCAGGGTGGGCAACCTCCGCAACAGCCACATGGTCTCCGCGCAGATCCGCTGCAAGCTGCTCAAAGTAAGTGCCGTCCTGCCCTGCTGCCGCTGCTGGTCTCCCGGGGATGTCCCACAGTCTCCCTCCGCGTTCCCACCTCTGTGCTGCCCCGGGGCTGCCGGCCTCTCCGAGCACCCTTTTGGCAGGAGAGCTTCGCCATCCCTCGCTCCTGCCCGGGGCTGCCTCTGTGTCCCTGCGATGCTCCTCGGGCTCAGCCATCAGGCACCGGATTTACTCTCAGCCATCTGATTTACCGGCAGCCTTGTAGGATAATATTTATATTCAGCGCTGGGTTTACATGCGTATTTATATATTTCTATAAAATGCTAGATTTCTCTGACAAGTAAATGCTTTGTAGCTTGAATTCCTTGGCGTGCGTTTTAAAAGAAAGCCTTTCTGGCATATTTCTGTGCTTTCGGGCAACGGTGAGTCCACTCAGACAGAAGTTTATTTATATGGTGCCTGAACTTCGTGGAAAGCAGAATGCCAGGGTTAGACATTTAAAAATCGTGCTGGTGGTCTTGTATGTCTAGGGAAAACTGGGTGTTTACTTAAGACTTGCTACAACGGCCGCAAATACATAGGGGAGATGAAATAAGCGTGGAAGGGGATGGCTCGGGTGACATTTGATGCATGCATAGCACCCTGCATGTTTCTGCGGCTGCCAGGGGATGTGGGTGCTCTGCCTATGGGGTGGGTGCTCTACAGAGGCAGGCGGGGGGGACCCCACTTGGAAGGCTGCCCCGCTTTCTTCAGCCAGCTGCTCTGGCTGCCCCCCGCGGAGGGATGCTCATCCCCCGTCTGCTGCGCCCGGATCCGGCAAAGCACAAGTGCGTTTTGCTCAGAGCCTTCTGAAGTTGTCGTGTTTTGGCCCAAATACGTGTTTCCGACGGGGGTTTTGCAGGCAGGATCGTGGCTGCGTGCGCTGAGGGCTGCAGGACCCCCACTGCATCCTAAACCATGGGGGAGTCTGTGGCGAGAAGGAGGGGTAGTGCTCGCACTCAGCAAGGCGGGGGGGGAGAGGAATTTAAAGGATCTCCATAATTTCGTCTGTCTCCTTCCTGCCGTGCCCAGATGAGTGCTGTAGCTGGGGACCGACATCGGTGAAGATGCTCTCGCTACAGCTGACCTGGAGGCAGCTATTCCTGTTCTTTTCTGTTTGAGTAATCAGCTGGAATCTCAGTTACGCTTTTCCCCGACATGAGCTATCCCTGATTGTTTCCTCGCGTCAGAAGTTTAGATGGGTAAATTGAATGACACGATTAGCCTGGTAGTCTTTAGAGGGCACCACGGTGACCCCTCCGGCTGCCTTGTGCGACGAGGCCATCCCGACTAGGGAGAGGTCAGACTGTCACATTTAACGTAGCTCTTTAATAGCTTTAAAGAATCAAAATGAGTCATTTCCATTACAAATTTTGAAAATAGCCCTTTTTTTGTATCCAGAGGTGCTGTGGGGGGAGTTTTAAAAGTTGGACCTTAAAACTTAGTGTGGCTCCAGAAAATTTCCTGAACTTTAAATATGTGAAAGAACAGCTTCACAGCCATCGTTCCTTCTGGTTTTGTGAAGGCAGTGCTGGAGTCAGAGGGGTGAAGG
>NW_009221559.1:1765-2199 GCF_000690835.1 Fulmarus glacialis
CGGGGGACGCCAGGGGACCCCTGCCATAGCAGCAGCTCAAACAAAGCAAGCTGTGCTTGCATCCTGGGGCATCGTTCGTGGTAGGAGAAGGACGAGGCCATTCGCGAGGCACGCCACCGGCGTGGGCGCTGTTGGTGCCGGCGGCTGCATCGTGGCCGTGGTGGCACGCTGCGGGCATCCCGCAGTCCCCTTGCCGCCGGGCTGAGGGGCTTTCCCCGGCCCAAAGCTGCCCACCCGCAGGAGCTCTGTACACGGGCAGCTGTCAATGTGGAGGGAGAGGGAAAAGAGTAATAAAGGGCCGAAATGCGGCTTTTCTGTGGATACGGTGATAGCTGGCTCTGCGCATCCCCTACCAAATGTCTCTGCATGCTGCATCCTTTCGCTGCTGCGGGGGAGCAGTGCTTGGCCAGGCCTCCCGGCCAAAAAAAAGAGGG
>NW_009221559.1:2253-3157 GCF_000690835.1 Fulmarus glacialis
ACGGACAGTCCTTCCGGCTTGCAGAAACATGAGGATGTGGCAGGGGGAATTGCTGCTTCAGTGTTTCTGCTTTGGTTTGCATGTAACCTTTATTGCAGGTTTATTGCAAAACCAGAAGGGCAGAGTTAATTGTAGGGCTGCTCACAGATTTTCTGCTGAAATGCTGCTTTTTTTGGTAAAAGGTTATTCTGCTTGCAAAATCTATGTAAAATTGGAAATCCGGATACACTGTTTTTAATTTTTTAAAATTTTTTTTTTCCTGGTAAGCTTAGACCATAGTGGAGAAAAAAAGAAATATAAAGCCTTAAAAGTGGCAAGTTAGTGCAAAGACTCATTCATTGTAATATTATTTTTTTTTTTTTTTTTAAAATGAATCTCCAAGATCGTGAAGAACTTGGATGAAACTTAGAAGCCCTGTACTTTCCTCCCTACATTACATTGAGTCAAAAGAATCACTCAAGGTTGTTTCTTTTGACAAATGCATTGGCTCGAATAGCAAACCAGTCAATAGTACGAGTTCTCTCACCCTGCTTTGGGTTGAATACTGCCTGTAACTCAGGGGTAGTTGTAAAATAATACTTGGTTTGTCTATAACATTTTAGCTCTCAATCCTTATCTCGATTCCCTCAGAGCAGAAGCGATCATGCTTCATGTATATGACTTCACAGCTGAATAATGTAGCACCTGATTTTACTGCAGCTGTAAAATAGGAGGTTTTTGTGACAGACGCGATAGATTCCCCGGGAATCCCGCGAGCTCCAGTGCAAGCGGTGGTAGCGTGCCGACGCCGTGGGAGCGGAGCGGGAGGAGGGTCCCCCCGGTGCCGCGGCAGCGGTTGCAGCTCGTGGCACCCAGGCAGCAGCCCACCCGTTTTTAACCTTTCTTCCCCATCATTTTCTTCCCC
>NW_009221559.1:3173-4017 GCF_000690835.1 Fulmarus glacialis
TCATGCCGCTTTCCCTGGACTTTGCCTTGTCCTTCAAGTACCGCATAGTCTTTAACTCTCCTTTTTCATCACTATTCCATCTGCTAAGATGTCCATTATGTAGGAATTTTTTGCAAAATAATAGTTCACCCTGCTTTGTCATCCTCTCCTGTGCAGTGGTAGGGGGTTTCGGCTGGTTGGTTCAGGCTGAGGTATTCCTTGGAAAGCAGCCATGGAGAAGCGGCACGTAAAGCCAAAACATTTTGGACAGTGGTGATAGTAGCTGAAGTCCTAAACAGAGGAGCCGGAGCTTTTACAACCAGCCCTTTAGAGGACGTCCCCAAACCGTTAGCCTTCATAACGAAGCCCGGCGCCTGCAATTCCTAATTGCATTTCATTGCGTCTGACCCGGGGCCACCGTTTTCCTCTGTCCCAAAGCCAAATCCAAGCCGGGTGGGGGGGTCTCGGTGTCCCCAGAGTGACGACGTCACCCAGAAATGGGCCAGCCTTCGCCTCCCCTGCGGCTGTGACAATACCGTAGGGGTGTGGGATGTCTGATGGAAGCAGTTCCCTCCTAGAGCTGCTCCTTGCCCTGCTTACGGGTGTTGTTTGGTGCTTTGCTTGTGTTTTTGTCTTTTTATTGAAAAGTGACTTCTCTCTAAAGAAAGAACAAACAAAACCCTGCAGGCAGGATATTTATGCAGATGTGCTCTAGATGTTTCTTGGCTCTGATGTCTTTATCTAAAACTGCATGGCGTGTGCTAGGATGGGGTGGCACAGGCAGGTGTGATAAATCTGAATTTTCACACACAAAAATTTGAGCACGTATCTTAGCCGGAACTTCAGGGCAGTGAAACACACGATC
>NW_009221560.1:0-229 GCF_000690835.1 Fulmarus glacialis
AGGGAGGGAGGGAGGGAGGGTCACAGTGCGGGCTGGGCTGGGGGGCTGCGGTGCTGGAATAGCACAGTGAGGCTCCGGCAATGCTATTATGGCTCTGTCTGTCCCAGAGGTCATGACTGAAGGACAATTAACAAACAACAACACGGACAACAACAACAAGGACAACAAAAACAACGCTGGGCACTCCTAAAAATGCCCAGCTACAGTAGGATACATTTCGCTTAACCCC
>NW_009221560.1:362-567 GCF_000690835.1 Fulmarus glacialis
CCCCAAAATCTCAGGAAGAATTTTTTTTAATTTATTTTATTTATTTTTAACATGTCTTATATCTGTAGTTTTATTACCAGTAGTATTTTCTTGCTCTAGAACATGACAGTAGCAAGATGACGGTAAGGCTCGCATTTCTCCCTTGCTTGCTTTCAACTGGAAGACGGAATAACTTTGCTCTTTAAGTAACGCACGCTGTCACCGA
>NW_009221560.1:607-934 GCF_000690835.1 Fulmarus glacialis
AGTACTCGCATTTCCTGTCTTATGCACCTGGAGGGGCCTTACGCGGCCCCGTTCTCGCACGCTTCTCCCCCCAACACACACGCACGCAAGCACACGCACCCACACGCACCCCACGACGAGTGAGATGTTCCCCTGTACAGGTGTGATGATACCTCGCTGGCCTCCATTTGACTCTCCGGTCAGAGGAAGGGTTTCACTTAAAGTACAGTAGAAGAGCTGCAACATAAGAAGAGGAGCTGGTGAAAGCGTTAAGTCAAAAACATTCCGAGAGGGGATCCAAGCTGCGTTATACATCTGCGTGGGCAAATATTGCCCATTGGTTTCTGC
>NW_009221561.1:0-705 GCF_000690835.1 Fulmarus glacialis
TGGCTGGGATACTGGGATGCTGGGACCCTGCCCGGCTGCGATGCTGGGCACTGCGGTTCCCCGACCCGGGATGCCTGGAGAGGCGCTGGGTGCGGCTGTCCCTGCCCGGCTGGGATGCTGGGATGCTGGGATGCTGGGCCCCTCCCTGGCTGGGTTGCTGGGATGCTGGGTTCCTCCCTGGCTGGGATGCTGGGATACTGGGATGTTGGGTTCCTCCATGGCTGGGATACTGGGATGCTGGGATGCTGGGCCCCTCCCTGGCTGGGTTGCTGGGATGCTGGGTTCCTCCCTGGCTGGGATGCTGGGATACTGGGATGTTGGGTTCCTCCATGGCTGGGATACTGGGATGCTGGGATGCTGGGCCCCTCCCTGGCTGGGTTGCTGGGATGCTGGGTTCCTCCCTGGCTGGGATGCTGGGATACTGGGATGTTGGGTTCCTCCATGGCTGGGATACTGGGATGCTGGGATGCTGGGCCCCTCCCTGGCTGGGTTGCTGGGATGCTGGGTTCCTCCCTGGCTGGGATGCTGGGATACTGGGATGTTGGGTTCCTCCATGGCTGGGATACTGGGATGCTGGGATGCTGGGCCCCTCCCTGGCTGGGTTGCTGGGATGCTGGGTTCCTCCCTGGCTGGGATGCTGGGATACTGGGATGTTGGGTTCCTCCATGGTTGGGATACTGGGATACTGGAATGATGGTGCCCTCT
>NW_009221562.1:0-25274 GCF_000690835.1 Fulmarus glacialis
CGCACTCGCGGAAGGTGCTGGGAGCCATCGGGGATGCTGAGCGGGGGCCTGGGGCGTGCGCCATGGCTGTGCCAGCTGAGAGCAGGCCTGAAATGGCTCCCCCCGGCTGGGGCCGGGGGGGGGCGGCCCCCCGCCACCGCATCCTGGGACGCCGGCTGGTTCTTGGATGGCAAGACGCGAAGGGCGCTGCTGCGCAGCTCTTCCTCAGCTGCTGGAGCAGTGATTGCCCTCTCTCTGGTTAAGGGAAGGGCATTTGTGTGTGCCTGTCGATCTCGAAGTGGCAACAAGAGGCTCATGCGATGGCAGTGATGGTTCGGTCCGTAAGACTGAGCAGTGGGGAAAAAGCCTTGTTTCTAGGCACGTGAAGCATGATCTTGGACCAGTCATTGGTCCCAGAAGTGGATCAGCCTTGGTCTGCACGGATGGGAAAATTAGCATTGTCTGTGCGGTGCTTATGTGTTTATTATGGGTCTGTCTTTGTCATCGTAATGCTAAAATGGCATTCACTTGAAACAGCTTGATTTACTTTTCATGAACTGTGCTATTTACTGCCTTTTGCTTATAACAACAGAAGTACATCGATCAGCTTAATTTTTGTTTGCCTAATTGGATTTGTTTCAGGTTTTAATGTGTTAGTGTGTTGCTGCAAAGTGTACGTAGTAAGCATGTGTTAAATGTTTTAGTTGGAAACATCAAAGCTGATATGAAATCCATCGGTCATGGATTTTGCAGTTCGCAAAATCTGTGGCTTGCCTTGAGTATCTCTCTTGGCCTTAGAAGAACAACAAAATCTTGTTGCCTTTTGAGTGAGATTAACTACTGCTTAAAAGTGGTTACATTAAAGTCCTGAACGGCAATTTTGGGAAGGCAGGCAAACATGATTTTATAGGATGCTATCTCTTCCTGATCTCAATGAGACTGCAATTAGGAATGAGTGAGGTGAACACCACCACCTAAAATAATCATGGCAATGTGTTGTTGAGAACCTGGTACCTAGCAGAAAGAACTGAAATGGAGAACTAAAAAAATCCCATGAATTATCAAGCAAATTGATTATGTCTAGGTTCTTGAGCATAAAAGGAGTCCAGTGCTGCGTTCCAGGTGTTCATGGAGCAAAACAGCAGTGATAAACATGATGGTTTCATGTCCTTTCACAATTCAAATCCTTTATAACACCTTTTTGTGATACATTAATAGTTAGCTGGATATTCCTGGCATACAAGGAGTGCTTCTACAGAACACCAGTCCGCTGCATTCTGTGGTTATACTTCATGCAGTGATAGGCGCCCTAAAGAAGGCAGCCATGCTTTGTCTGTTCACTCTGTAGTTGCCAATTTCTACTTGTCTGGAAAAAAAAACGGGATCTTTCTGTTCGTGGAATGCTTGGTGATGTATGAAAGACAGTAACGGCAGTTCCCAAGGATAATTGCAACACTGCATGATTATCTCCTGTTGCTTTAGTAATTGAGTTTACTCCCCAGTTTGTGGTGATTACTGAAGGAGTTTGCATGTGAGAAGGACAGGCGGGCTGTTTGCAAACAGGGATGACGGAGGCTCAGGTGCTTTCTTAGAAGAGAATGAGATAAACATAGTTTGGAAACAGAGTGCAATTTGACGGGAGGCTTTCTGGTATTCGAATGTGTTTGAAAAAGACAATGGGCATTGATTTCATAGGCTGTGCTGTGTCAATCTTTTCGGATTGACTAGGGTTTTTTTAAGATTATATAGGTGTGTGTGGCTTTTCACAATACCATTTTCATTTTTTAAAAGGGGGGTGGAAAAGAATGGTGATTAGAATGACAGAGTGATTGACAGCTTGCTTTCAAAATTTGAGGGAATGAAAGCACAGTCCCATCGAATTGCACTTACCTGTTAGCGGCAACTTACGAATCTCTGCTCTGCATGAGACTTATACATATAACCATCTGACTTAGTGGCTAAACTGCAAATTAGGTCTTCCATCTATGCTGTAACTCTTCCAGGTTAGGGGACAATGTAGATTCTCTGGATGTGTAAACATGGTTTCATCCTTTAGTGTGGACAAGAAGAAAATGGCCTGCATAGCCTTGAACCTTTGCAGGGCTGTAGCATGATATGTGAACAAATTTTCACTTGTCAAGCAGTTAAACAGTACCTTAAATCAAGATGCTACCTTTCCTACCAGCCCTGGAGAAAATACAAGTGTGGAGGAGATCTGAGCTGGATTTCCAATCAATGAAGAGGGGTAAGCATTGTACTCCAGCTGGAACAATGTTGCTCTGACTTCTGTAAAAACATTTTCTTTTAGACCTGTTATTGTTTGGTGTCACGTAGAACTGTAAAGCATTCTGTAAAAGCAGCTACAGATTACCCTGTCTTGGCAGGAGGATAATTCATCCTTGCTAGCAACAAGTTCTTTTTGAAGCTGCAGGTGCATGCATAATGCTGGAAGTCTTTGTTTTCCAGGTTTTCTGTTGAGAACTGAGTCTGTCCCCTTCAATCATTCCTACTCTGCCAGACATGATTGTCTGCTGAGAAACAGGAAGAGAGTAGTGTCTGTAATACTTTCAGAACTGACTCTGGTGGATTGAAGACAAATTTGTAAGGAAAGTACCCAAAGCCTTTGGCAAACTAGAGAAATATATATGCTCCTTTGTTTATATTTCTTCTTATTTTTCTTCAGAGCAAAGAAGAATGTGAATGTTGATCTGTATTTGGGCACTACAAGTCGAATAGAGATTTCTCATCACTGCCTTGAGGCTGCGGCATTCAGTGTAATTCCCAGCCAGAGAGCAGAACGAGACCGGCTGTGTACTGCACCTCTGTCAGCCGGGAAGAGAGATCCCAGTCTGAGACAGACTAATCTCTCCTGCCCTTCTCAGCCATTCCGGGACACCACCAGTCAGTTCTCCAGTTCCTGCTTCCTGCGGCAGAATAATCTCTGCTCTAGGCTGCAGCAGCAGCAGCACAGCTCTAAGTGTGTGGCTCATAGGATTCCCCATCTTGCTTTGTCAGTGCTCCCTGCTGTGAATCTCCCTCAGAGACACTCACGCCTTGAGGCTTATAGTTTACAAGGGAGAAGGAACGAGAGTATTGGCTTTCCTCAACAACACTGTCAGAAAGCAAAGGCAGCTGGTAGCTGCTCCATACACACTCGCCATCGCTGTTTAGAAAGTAGGAACAAGAGTTGTGACTATCCAGTGGAAAAACAACAGCATCAGCCTCCTGCTGCTTCTTGTATGGATCCTGTGAACCCTTCACTGGTCAATGCACATTTGTCATCTCGTACTGTAGATTCCCCTCTTAGGCACAAATTAGTGGTGTGTCCCTCTTCAAGGAGGTCAAGTGAAAGTGTGAACGCTTGTCATAGTTCAGCCCTGACTTTGGGGGATCTTGATCCATCTAGTTTGGAGTCCCTTCAGTCTCTTTTGCAATCCTCACAGATTTCTGCTAGCTTGTACTGTTCACTCCAGAGGCTTAAGCAAGAAAGTGCTTTGATGGGGATATGGGGCTCCTTTCCTCTGGAGCCCAGGTCTTCTGTAGTCAGTGACAGTTTGTGCTTTGCTCCTGGTGATTCAGCTCCTAGTATCCTGAGCACAGGAGAACAGCTAGCTGGAGTAAAGACCAGTGCTGCTCAGGCAAGATTGAAGTGGGGTGTCCCATTTGCTAAAGACTGGAGCCTTAGTGCAGTGACAAGGGGCTTCAGTCGTGCAGAACCTCTCTCTGTCTCTCACAGATGTGGATACATTGGCTCAAACACATGGAGAACCAAAATTTCCGGTGACATCCAGCCAGAAGCCCTCGATTCTGGGGTGGGCTCTGGCGGGCTAGTGGATAGAGAAGCAGATTCCTCCTACAATTGCTCCCCTTATTTCAGGTGCCAGTCCCAGGCAAAGCCAACTCTGGAAACTGGTAGTCTTTGTGTTCACACAAAAAGTCATTCCCCTGAAAAGGTTCTTAAAGGAGAAGAGACATCTAATGGGGCATCCCTGTGTGCTGTATCTTGGAAGAAAGACCTTCCAGCCAGTCTATATCCAGAGGGTCTGCAGGTGTCACTGGAGACAGGTTTGGGGGGGGCTCAGATGAACGTCGGTGTAGCCGTGTATGGGACTCCAAGGGAAGTGTGTGTGAGAGTCACTTCTCCTCCTGGAGATAAAGAGCATCTTAGTATTAAATCTGTAGAAGTCAACAACTCTGAACTTCATGTTAGGTCCACCAAAGAGTCAGAACAGGTATTTGACTCTAGATCACGAGCAGCCAGAGGAATGGCTGAGGTGGGCAGCAGCCAGTCCAGCCCTTCTGGTATTCAGGTTGAAGAAGGCTTTGGTGAATATTCCGACATAGATTGTGTGAATGTGAGCAGAGAAGGAAGGAGAAACAAATATTCTCACCAAAGCAGCTGGAGGAATTGGGAAGCTGATGCCAATCTTGACCAGTCTGAAGAACCTCCTGTGGAGAGGAGTGCCAAAGAACCACGGTGCTGTGAAGAAGGGAGCCAGACACAGGAACCTCTGTCCAGAGAGGTGAGGGTGCGCTCACTGTGTATCATCCTTGTTCACAGATACTACTTGTGCTTGTTTCTGCTTCTTGGTAGAGGTGCAGAGTTGAGGTACAACACTGATGAGGATGCTTGTCCTATATTTTTTTCTGGCACTGAATGGCCAGAATCTCCTCTCTTACGGCCCTGCTCCATCCCAACATACGCATCTTTCTGTCTCACATGCTTCTTCCTAAAGACCAGCTTGTTAACTTGGTTGTTCTTGGGAATGTAAACACCTGTTTATATTCTCTGGATCTACATGTAGAGGGAAAGCATTAAACTGGTTTTTTCTCTGTGCATAGTTGCAGGGCCCCTGAGATTTCAGTTTTATTGTGCTTTTCCATGTCTGAAGTGTGTAAGAGAGTTCACAGAGCAATGGTGGGGGCAGTGTCAAAGGCATCTGACATAATACACTACCTGAGGCAGCACTGTTTTGGTCTCCATCCAGAATGACTTGCCATGCTGGGCATAGACAAATTCTTCAACAGAGTAGAGTAGCGTCAATAATCATATGAGTTACTGTCTTTTGTCTGTTTGCAGGTCTTGGAGAAAAGCTTCTGGTCGTTGAAGGTGAATGAGCAAAGGTAAAAAGACTCTGTTTATGTGTGAGTGTGCTGGTAGTTAACAGGGGAGGAAAACTGCTGGAAAGTGACTAAGGAGCCATGTTCCTGGGAACGTTTGGTTTTAGGACTTAACCTACATTATTCTGCCATGATTGGCTCAGGGCTGCATCCATTTCTTTTCAAAGGGTTACCATCTAGAATGGAGCGTGCTCTAAAAAATAATTTCTGTATCTTTTAAGTTCTAGCTTCTAAATTCAACCTTGGTTGTTGCTGGCAATGAAAAAGCGTTGGTACCATGTATGCTACTTTTCAGTGCAGCAAATTCCGGCATGCTCACTGCATAGTTAGCGAAGATCAAGAATTGGGCTTATCCATGAGATGGGATTCAAATTTGTGACCTGTGGATAAGATGTGTGTGAGATTGCTACCAATTTAGCAACAGTGATACCTTAATTTGGTGTGAGGCTGCAGGTTTTTCACTCTTTAGGGAGAATTATTTGAAATACCTCTTTTCAGCTTGATGGCTGAACTCTGATTGCCACCTCCTGGCTGTGTTTAACTTTCCTTTCTGTTAACTGGAGCTCACTTTTGTTTTTTCTCTTTAAGTTTCCAGCACTTGTGTGACAGACAAATGCTAACTAGGTGTTTCCAAGCCTGGAGGGGACACGTCCTCTGGAAAGGGGCTGCAGCCAGGCAGCATTACAGATGGCAACTGCTTCGGAAGGGCCTTGGTGCTTTGCAGTGGGCTGTGCACCAGAGGAGGATGCGGCTGGAGGTAGCCCAGCAGAGACATGCCTCGTCTCTGCTAGCTGTCAGCTTCCGCAGGGTGAGGATGGGCTAGGGACAGTAGAAGTGGTGCCATGAGTCTTCTGTTGTGCAGTCAGAGAAGGCAGAAGTGCTATTTGGATAGGGAGGAGGAAGGGGTACCCTGTGTGATACTCAATGATACTCTTTTCCTGCAGTTTGTTCTAATCATGTGGTTTCTCCTTCAGTGGAAGGAAGCTGTGGCAAAACAGAGCAAGAAGCAAGCTCCGCAGTCTGAGCCATATTCTTATAGCCAGAATTCATCGGTGAGTTTTTTTGGAGTAGGAAGATTAGCAACTATGACAACCTCAGCTCAGCACCAGCTTACAGTAGGATACTCAAAGGAAGCTGAGGAGACTTGTAGGTAAGCTGAGAGCATTCTCTTTCTGTTGTCTTGGACAAGTGGAGGTTTAAAAACACAGGGAGGAATTTGTCTCAAATGGTGGGAAACTTGTTTCCAGGTCTTTGGATGTATTGCTGCAGATAAGCACTGCAAGAATTAGTAACTTGGTTTTAAGAACTAAACAATCCTATTCCAGAGCATCTGTGCACTAGTGTTTTCAGTCTGAGTGTCTGACAGAAATACTCCTGTACTGTATCTTGAGTTCAGCTATCTCCTGCGTACATGATACAGGTGTAAATGAGATTGGAGTGAGGCAATACTACAGTCTCTAGCAGGACAGTAGAGGTGTCAAAAGAATGTCTAGCAGGACAGTAGAGGTGTCAAAAGAAAAACCTTTTGTTGTGCGTTCTGATTCTGAAGGCAGAAGAACAAGTCCAGACAGAAAGAGAGAGCTACCTAGGGTTCTGGGTTCTGTTCTCTGAGTGCCTCTTTTGACAGATGGATGCTAAAGCATGCTTGTGACTCTTTCAGGGTGGAGGGAGGACTGTGGACGCAGCTTCATCGTAGGCAGAGAGGAGATGAGTTCTGCTGGAGAGCTCAAGCAATCAGAGACATGAGACGGCTAGCTGGTAAGCACACATTCCGTAGCCTTGCAGAGCTTGGAGGTAAACACTGTTCCATGATGTTTCTTGGTTTGTGTCTAGTTGTTGCTTTGACCGGACTCTTTCAGAACCTGAACCTGCAAATAGCTGGGCCAGTATCCGTGATGGTAGAGGGTGGCCCACTCACCATGTCATACACCTTTTGCCTTGTTCCTTGTATTAATTCAGGTGCAGCAGATGCTGTTGCTCCAGCAATGTGAGCTGTCTCCCTTAAGTGCCCTTTCTTAGACAGCTGGAGTTCAGCCAGGGAATGTTTGTTGGGTGACACTAAGTTGTTTGAAGTTCTTCTAAGTTACTTTTCTTCCTGTCAATCTCTTCCTGCCCTGCAACACAGCAGCTTTCAGACTGTGGCGCCTGCAGAAGGAGCTGCTGAGCAAAGAGGAAGCCAGGCTTTTGGAAGCCCGTGCTCTCCTGAAAAAGAAGCAGCTACGAAACATTTTCTGGGTGTGGCGTTCCCGATGCTTGGAAAGGGAACAGATTTTAGCACTGACAACTCGGATCCAAAGAAACTTGGTCTCTCGGTAAGTTGATGAGGTCTATTTTTCATGTGAAAAGTCTGTTCACTGTGAAAGTCCAAGGAATGACAGAGCCAACCCAGGCAGTGATGTGTTGTTCCATCTTAAAGCCATCTATTCTTTTGTTTTAAGAGTTAGTAAAGATGAAAGTAGAGATAGAAACATGAAAAGGAACTACTGTGGCCAGAGACGTTATGACTTGCCTCCTGTGCACTGCCAAAGCTTTTTGGTCCTGACCTTTGGTGTCCTGAAAGACCAAACCTGAAAGCACGCACTGTGCTGCTGTGCTCTAAGCAGGACAGTGACTTTTTAATGAAATAAACTAATAGAAGCTCAGAAGACGACAGCTTCTGTCTGTCTTTCCTGAACTAAACCCAGTCTCAGGAGGAGACACAAGCTTGTACACTCTCTTCACATGGTTTTCTATGTGGTTTTATTTTCCTTTGGTTTTCTTAGGTGCTTCAGTGCGTGGAAGGAGACTGTTGAGCAGAAGGCGCTTCACAGGTGCAACCTGTCCTGTCTCAGAGCAGTATCACTGAGGAAATACTTCCAGCAGTGGGTTCAGATGCTGCAGGTCAGAGAAGGCGATAAGCAGGCAACGGTGAACTTCTTCCTCCTACGATGGAGGCAGCATTATGGTGAGCAGCTTGGGGGCTATGCAGAATCTAAGATTTGGAGGTGCTTAGGCTCCTTCCTCCTCCTCTTATATGGTGAAAACCAGCTGAAAACAGCCTGATAACAGAGAGGCTCAGATGATACACGGTATGAACAAACCGAAGAGGGCAGAGGACTAGTTATTCTGGATGTGTCAGTGAAGCTACAGGGAGATTTGTTGCTCTGCTTCATAAACCTAGGAGAAAGTCTTAAACCTTGCTGAAAAGAAGCAGTGTGAGGGCTGGGCTGGGCTGAGTTTCTTAAGAATGCCTTCTGACAAACGTTGTCTTTGTCACTCTCTGTAACTGGTTAAGGACCAGTTATAAGCTCCGTAACTGACAAGACTGCGACAAAAAGGCATGAAGATCAACCATTGTGGACTGTAGAGAGGTGGTTTCCGGAGAAAACAGGCTACTGTCTTGATGACTTCTGCCAAAAGGTGAAGCTCCAGAGAGTATATCTGCTGTGGAAAGCAAGGCTGTGCGAGCATCACAGAGCTGAGTGAGTGAAGAAGAGCCAGTTCCTGGAGCCCTGCCTTCATTAGTAGTGTCCACTTGCCTTTTTGGTCCTTCTGGAAGAACCCCTTTTACCATCTATCATCCGTCATGTCTGTATTAGTGTTCCCCTCTGATATCCCTTTTCAGTCACTTTGCTGTCTCAATATATTCTGTCTCAGTTCTTTCTTTCAGGCTTTGGAGCAATGTAGACTCAGAAAAGCTCTGAAATTATGGCACCAAAAGTGTCTTATGCTGAAGACAATTGAACAAAGTCCTAAGCACTTGCACAGGACTGTCTATGAAGAACCTCTTGCCATGCAGTTTTCTGAGGACCTCTCAACATCTTCTGGCTTTGACAGCAGTGCTCCAGCTACTCTGACCTCTCAAAGCTCTTTGGAAAAGGTGAGCAGGTCTTGATTCACCCGGACTGCCCTGAGGTATTAAATTGCTGGGATTTTTCAGGGGAAAATTTCTGCTTTAACATGATACTGTCATCAGCAAACTGTGCTTAGTATTTAGGCATGAAGAGCACTGAGCCTGTAGGGTCCTGGAGTTTAATCACTGTAAAGTCACTTTTCTCTGTGCCCTTCCTGGTTCATCATTTAGTAATATGGGGAGGTGCTGAGCTAATGAGGTTCTCTTGTGCACTTGCTCCTGCTTGTGGCTGCAAGGTGGAAGGGATGAGGTACAAAGAGCCTCATCACTGAGAAAGTGCATATGCCCATTTCCCCTTTTCTCAATATAGAAATAACTGTATAACTATTCAGTATAGAAATAACTAGTATAGAAATAACTTTCCCGTGACCTCCAGAGCTGTACTTGCTAGCCTGCAGTTCCTTTGGATGCATCCTGGATTTCCCTGAATCCTTGCCAAAAAGAGGAGTAAATGGCATGGTCAGAACTGTTACCTAGGTGATTCCCTTGTGAGGACACTTACCTCAGAGCATGTTCTTCCCTCCGTACCTGTAGGAATACAGTTTTAGTGACAGCAGCCAGCAGAGCTTCTCCTCCATTCTGACTGCTGAGGATGTCACACACGTGCCGTATTATAGTTCTTTCCTGCAACTACACCAATGCGCAGAGCTGCCAGCTGAGCTGGGTGGGGAGCTGTCCTTGCAGGCCTCCTTTCCTCCACGGAGTACTGGATCTGGGTGAGTTGCAGACTGGTTCCTTGGGACGCTGGTAGCTGTGGCCCCTTGTTTGGTCTGGCTGAATTCCTTCCTTCTGGCTAGTTCCTCATGTCATCTCACAGCATCTTTCTGGATACTTTATCCTCTTCTTTCTTTCCCTTTTCCCCTGACACTTTCGTCTTGCAGAAGAAATTGGTTTGTGGGAGGTCAGTTACAGTCTTTGGCACTGCAGAGTCCAGACAAGAACATCCAGCCTCTCACCAGTTACTCTACATGGGAAGAGGTAAGGCTGAAAAGCAGTGCAATGCATGTAAACGTACAAGTGTTTTCGGCATAGCCCAATTTAGCGAAGAGCCTTTGAGTTTCAGTATCAGCATATGGAAGGTCTCACTGCTGTTCTTTGTTCTTCTCTCTTCTCTCTCAGACAGAAGGTTTGGGAGATTGAGGCGTTTCTCAGGGTAGCTCTTCCCTGCCATTTGCCAGCTGAGTTGGAAATTGGCCATGTGTCAAGGATGTAAAAGGGATGTGTTAGACCCTCATGTCTGGGTGTTCATGTGGTGTGTGTGGGTTAGCAACAGGGGATTAGGCAATCATAGAAGTCACAGCAGCAAGGAGAAAGAGCTGAGCTGCGTGCAGTGACTGTGTTACAGGAGCAGTTCAAGGCCCTTTTTTTGCTTTTCTGGATTACAGGACTGCAGTTCTGACAAGGAGGTGAAGAGTTGCTGGCACCAAGCAGAGAAATGCTGCCTGCAGAGGTACTTCATTGTCTGGTCAGCTCAGACTCAGCAACTTGTAAAGGCCCAGCAGTACTGCAGGCTCATTCAGCTGTCTCGGTAGGTATTGTGGTTTCCAGAAGTTTCCTAAAGCTGTCTGTTTTGAAGCTCTACGCTTGCTTTTAAAAAAAAATTCTTCTTCTAGCTATCTTTTTCTGTCTCCAGTAGGAGTTTTGCAGCTCATTATTTTGGTTTTTTTCTGCTTCAAAATTATTTTATCTGAACACAATAATTTCTGGTTTGATGGGATGCCTCACAAATTAGAGGAAGCCCAGCGCTGCTGATAATAAG
Organism: Fulmarus glacialis; assembly: GCF_000690835.1. Taxonomy (NCBI): domain Eukaryota; kingdom Metazoa; phylum Chordata; class Aves; order Procellariiformes; family Procellariidae; genus Fulmarus; species Fulmarus glacialis. The sequence goes on from NW_009221562.1 coordinate 10,752, forward strand.
CCCTTGTAACTTCCTGTCCACTGAACTGGCCTTGCTCTCAACTCAGTCGGAAGTTGAAGACAACAACAGGCTTGGCACAGCCAGGACAGATCACCTTACTCCCAACAACTTGCCCTGTCCATCATTTCCCCTGACATTAATGGGGAAAGGATGTTAACAGATCAGATGTATTTCCTAAACTCCCTCACGTGTATGTTTATTGTTAAGATTTCAGTTACAAGGGTGTGAATCTGTGTGAGTTGCTTCTAAGTTGGTCCAATGACCTTTGTCTTTCTCAGAGCCTTTCTCAGCTGGCGCCACTGGGTTGTGGAAAATAAGAACCGAAAAGCAGCAGCAGCACTAAAACGTCGAATTCATTGCTGCCAGATAGCTTTCAGCCTGTGGAAGAAGAGACTGGCCCAGAAAGTGGAAGCTGACCAGAGATTCAGGTGTCACATTCACCGGATGACTGCTGATGCTCTGTGGCGCTGGCATTCCTACTGGCAAAGTGAGTTACCATATCCTACAGCAGCACTTGCGTCTGTAGGAGAGGGATGCTGTGGGAATGGTTGGGATGGAGAAAGTCCCGCTTCTGGTTGTAACTCTGTGCACTGCTGCTCTGGAATGGCACATACTAGTCCAGGGGTCGGTGTCTGTGTCACTGTCTTCTTGTGGTTACAAGCAGGACACGTGCCCTGCTGTTTTGTAGTGCTTTATGCTAGGTGAGATGCTCCTTTGTTAGCTGATTGGAAAAAGGGTGGATCTCACTTTACCTGCACTACCGAAGGCGTGTTCAAGCAGTGCATTTTAGCAGCTGGGGAGTTAAATAGAGTTCAGATGCAGCATTCCCAGCTTGAACATGTCTTCTCAGACCCAACAGTCAGGCTTTGCTTCGGTGGGAGCAGGGTGTATCTTTTGGGGATGCTTAACAGTCCTGATCCTGTCCCTCAAGGGATTCCAAGTGCTTTAAGTGCTAACTACTTACACTGTGCCAAGGAAGGAACACTCCCGATTTTTGATGGAAAACTGCCTTGCAGATGAGAGTGGAAATGATCTGTGATCCCTTGCTTGGGGAAGGGCAGGAAAAAAAAAAAAGGTCATCTGACTGCCTTGCAGACAAAAGAACTACGAGGTGAATTGAAAAGTCTCTTCAGCTGCTAAAGAGAGGACAGGAAATCTTAGGAAGTCTGGTCCCATTTGGTATTTGCAGCAGATGTATTCTCTGCTCTTGTCTGGACTCTGTGATGGAAAAAAAATCCTTGGGCTCAGCTCAGCAAGCTCTTGTATTCTCTCACAGGGAATCGTGCTGTGAGAGAGCTGCAGCAGCAATGGGCTCAGCACAGCTGCCAGGAGAAGAAGAGGTTGGTCCTGCGGACATGGTATTGCCAAACAAGGAAGCAGAAATATGCTGCTTTATTCTGGGAACGTCTTCTCCTGCACAGGTTTGTTTCCTGCCCTCAAAGCATTTCTGAGGGAAGCTTTGAGTGAAGAGCAATTTATGTAGTAGAGAATCCAATGTATTCAGACCAAAGCTTGGGTACAGCTAACTTGTGTGTAAATGGAGCTTCTGTAGGAGTGCTTCCCTGGGGCTGCTCCTACATTAAGGGGTCTGTTACCCATAGCCTCACACTCCCCATCTCGTTCTTCTCGTTCAGAACTTCTTTTCTTTCCAGAACTTCTGTTCAGTCTTAGTTATGCAGCATGGTATTTGTAAACTAAGCAAGGGGGATGCAAACAAATTTGTGTAGTTCAAAAAAGTGAAAGCCTTGTTTCCACTCAAATTATTCAGTATTTGCTAAAAGGAATACTGGGCAGAGGTCTTACAGAGATCTGATGTTTACAAACCTGAATCTTTTAGATTCTGGACACAGCGTGTTGATTTTAATTTAAACTAATGTGAAAAATTGAGTCTTACGTTATGGTGCAGATCCTGAAAACACAAGAATTTAATCTGAAGAGCAAGGTGTCTGCTGCCAATCATTAACAACTTCTTTTCTCTCTTAGCTGTTGTTCAGTGGCTTTCTTGTTGAAATCTGTTTTGTTTGTGGTTTATGTTGTGTGAGGCTACTGTGTGCCTGAAATGCAGCCAGGTGTCCAGCTGCAGTGAACCAGGAATCGTTCAGGTGGTTCTCTTTGAGATAATTCAGGAGGATAAGAATGAATAAGATTACTTATGCCAAGGATTCATTTAAGGCATGAGAGTTGTATGTTTGGTCCTAGCAGACTTCCTTTTGAATTGCAGGTTCAGGCTGAGAGGAGACAAAGATCTGCAGAGGAAGGAGCAACTAAAAACCCAGTAAAACCTTAGTGGCTGTGATGCTTAGGCTCTGCACTCACCCCCACGCAATTGAATTTTCTTCTGCAAATCAACTGTGTGGTGGCACCCTAGTGGGAAGTGTGTTTGAGAGAAGTCCTTAATGTTCCTCCTTCCTGTAGAGTGTGTCTCCACCATTAATCTTCCTTCTGAGTTCTCCTTTGATGAGAGAAAGCTTCTAATTTCTCACCTGGATATGGTACAGGCTGAGCCCTGTCTCTTCTGAGGGGGGCATTTTTCATGCTAGGATAACCTGCAATAGAATCTCTTTATCTTCAGACAAGCCTGCCAGGCAGAGGATATTTACACCTCTGCCCTATGGTGCAGTGGGGTGATTTGCATAATGAAAGTCCAAGTGGAACAAGGAACCGAAAGGATAAGCCAGGAGTTAAAAGCAGATTGGGTTCTGGGGTAGCAGACGAAGACAGGCCTCCTGTGCATCAGCCTGCAAGATATAGAGAGATTATTGCGGGTGCGGATTTACAGTGCTATTAATAGTAACTCCTATAAACGTTGATATTTTTCCGAATAAAATTGTCTCCATAAAGATGCTGTATTATTCTAGTTGTACATCCCATGTACGCAGGCCCTTAGTTTGTGACAGCCAAGAAAAAAATTAAAATCTGAATCTGGACAAGGTGCTGTCTTAAATCCAGCTTGCTTCTGCAGCAAGCAGACTTAAGGAGTCTGCTGGGTTCCATGCTGAAGGAGATTTTAGCAGTTTTATTCTCATCCCATAAGGAAAAAGCCTTCCTCAAGCATCATCCTAAAGGTCAGCTGCTGGCACAGAGAAAGATTGAAGACTGACTAATTTAATTCCTTTCTTTTTTTGAGGGATCCACTATGTGTAGTGGCAGGGCTAGGAAAAGTATTCGTTTTGTAGGCAAAGGAAAAACATAGTATAACATTGCATTCAGTTTGCAGAGGCCTTTGAAGAGAAGGAAATGCTAAAATGGCCAGAAGGAAGCAGATATACTCCGGGGCTTTGAGGATTTGAGAGGTAACAGTGCTGGGAATCTGAAGTAAAATGAGGGCAAGTTTTTAGTAGAAAGAAACTGTAGTAAGGAATCTGAACTTACACCTCCCAAAGACAAGGCACTGGAAAAATAAGTAACACTGAGAAAGACATATAAATATTGACTGCAGAAGGAATAATAGGAACAGCTTTTTTCTTTTTGAATACTCATTTGCTTGCTTTGACCACTTACATGTGACACTGCAGGGTGGGGTGAGAGGGTGGAATTTGGTCTATAGCCTGTTTGGTGCTGACACGGAAATGTGACTTCAGGCATCTGCTGCTTTTCTGGTCTTGTATTGTTTTTCAGGTGCCTAGTTACCTGGGCCCAGGTCACTGCTTGTAGACTGAGGCAGCACGAAGCCCTCTCTTGTTTTAAAAGGGTCAGAGAGCACCGTCTCCTACTTGTGAGCTTTACTGAGTGGAGGGTAAAATTCTTGAGAGCTGAACGGTGGGTGCTGGGAGAGAGAAACCACAAGTGGCAGGGACCCTCTCAGGGTAAAGCCTGTCACCGCTGGCGATTGGCCTCAAGAGGACAGCAAGCCCTGCGCCTAGGATCTGTGGCTACCGTAAAACAGGTAAGAAAAAATGAAGGTCCCTATGAGACAGTTATTCTTAACTGCCTGTTCTCACGTGAAGACCCCAGTTGGGTCACTAGGCACTGAGATACAGCGACAGGCTTGTGTAAAAACCTGGTTTGACTTGTGGTGACTGCTTAGTCCCTGCCTTGAAATTCTTTACTGACCGTACACACAACTTCATCGCCATAATCTGGCACTGATTGCAGCAACCATCTGGAGCACAGCAAAAAGGAATGGGGACATTTTGATCAGAGAGACGAGAGCACTCCTTCCTCTCTGCTCAAAGATGAGATGGGATAATCACTGTCCCTGCAGAGCGGAGCGAGCTTTCAGAGTTGCAACTTTTTTCAAAAGACTCACAGCTAGCAAACCACAAAGAGGTTGATTGATTTGGAAGGGCTGAGTCAGTCCTGCTGGGATCTCATCTGTGCAGCTTCCAGCCTGGGGTCTAGCATATTAAACTACCTGCAGGGATATGAACATAAATGTATCTCTAAGGCTAGTTCGTGTGTGTGCTGTCTGTGCACATTGTGTTTAGTCTTGGCTGCAGCTGTGTTATTTCTGTTTGCAGGCCTGCAACTACTGGACAAAAGCAGCTGCCTTTTCCCAGTGCTCACGGCAGTGCAGTACCCTGATAGGTGCTAGGAAGAGCAGGAAGATGTCTCTGTCTTGGTCCATGAGTAAGAAGATGCCCCCTCCTCTCTTCCTTTCATGGGGCCATGTGGGGAGTGTGAGTGAGGAGGGAAGGGGAGCAGTGTTTGCCAGCCAGATGACTGGGATTCCTCTGTGGAGTAGGTGCTCGTGGCAGTCAAACTCTGACTGTGGGTTGTTTCTGTGCTCAGGAGCCAAAGGACTAAGGGCTCATGGCAGCTGTGATCTCTCCCTCTCTAGCTCCAAGGTTAGCTCCTGTGTGATTCCTCTTTTCTTTCCTAGAAAGCAGAAGACAGCAGCTTCTTGAGCTTTTTCCCAGTGCCATTTGCCGCTGGCTGGTGATCTACAGAAACCAAAACAGGGCTGAAAAGCTGCTGCTCCCTCACCTGGTAGAGAGACCTGGTCTGGTAGGACCCTCTCCTGCACATGCAAGGATCCAGGAGAACAAAGCAGAGGTGGACTCGGAGGAGTGGAATGAGAAGTGGCTTGGGTAAGTGGGGTGGAGGGCTCTGGGCTTCCTCTCATTTGCCGCTGGCTGGTGATCTACAGAAACCAAAACAGGGCTGAAAAGCTGCTGCTCCCTCACCTGGTAGAGAGACCTGGTCTGGTAGGACCCTCTCCTGCACATGCAAGGATCCAGGAGAACAAAGCAGAGGTGGACTCGGAGGAGTGGAATGAGAAGTGGCTTGGGTAAGTGGGGTGGAGGGCTCTGGGCTTCCTCTTGTTGCTGCCATCAGGGAAGGACTCCCTTGTGGGGCTGTTGGGCTGATAAAGTTTATATTCCCCCTTGCCTATAGGAGGAAGTATCTGAGGTGGTGGCATCACACGGTGATACTTCGCCAGTGCCAGCGTGACAGGAGACTGCGCTATCTGGCAACGGGATGGCATCAGTGGAAAGAAGCCAGCAGGGTGGTGATACTGGCTCAGGTGTTGGTGAGTGTCTGGTACTACTACCAGGGTGGCAGTCATGGGTGTTACTGGGCAAGGCTGCTCTGCTTGCAGCCTCACATACATCCTGGGAGATGAGACCCGGGGATTTAACAAGTACCAGAGTGCACCAGAAATCCTGGTTTGCTGCTGTGGCTACTTTTTCCATCTTTCTCTTTGAAATGGCAGCATGGCAGACTGGCATATCCACATATTTAGTTGTGCTTTGTTCCATCTTACAGATGGGAAGCTGAGGCAGGGCGATTTGTATAGATTGTCTGTAGCTTGTGCAAAAAGTTCACAGCAAGTATTACAATCTGTGTCCTTATCTCTGTTCCTGATACATCCCTTTGGTGTCCACGGCCTACCAAGGGCTGTCATTTGGCCTCCCCTTCTGCTCACGCCCTAGCCATCTATGGAACAAACCCATGTTCTGTCTGGCTTCCTGGTCAGATGTGCTCTGACCTGCCCATGGGACAAGAGGACGCATGTATAGCGAGCGCATCCATTGTTACTGAGGAGCTGTGCTGGAGCACTGATGGGGCTCCCTTTCCCTAGGGTACTGTGACTTAATTAGCCACAGTATTTGCAGGAGGCAGTAGTTCAGCAAGAGTTTTGTTAGTATTCAGCTTTGTTTGTTACCAATGCAAAGTCATTCAAGAGAGACCCAGGAAAGCAACTGGAAGCAAGGTGGGACTAGAGGGAAGTGAGGTAGTTTGCCTGCCAGAGCCCAACTAATCTGTGCACTGCCTCTTTTCCTGACAGGACCAGCAGCGGCTGATAGAAAAGGCCTGGAGGGTGTGGAGACGACGACATTTGCAAAGCTGTGTGGTGCAGAATTTTTTGGAGGAGGAAGCCAGGAGCCTACTATCTCAGGTAAGCATTTATGACTGCTTTAATTCTTTGGACCTCAGTGGACCAAAAAGCACCCCAAAGGGACAACTGGTGCTCCCTGTATCTCTCTCACTGCGCAAAGCACTTGCTTAGGAAGAAGGGAATGCGACTTGCCCATAACAAAGGGAAATAGCTTCCAGCTTTGTATGGGTTCATCTTTGGGTGTTTTTCAAAGCTTTGTGTCAGCAGTCAATTTCCCTGACGTGTGCTCCCTTCCCCAGCGTTATCAGAGATGTTAATCCACTAATCCCCTGCCTCTCAAGAGCCCACTCAGGGAAGAAACAAGCTCCACACTAGTGCAGGACGACTGTGCACCCAGGGGCAGGCAAATTGCTGTAAATTTGAGTGAGCAGGTAAAGCCTTAGAGCTCAAATAGCCAGTTCGCTCCTATGCCTGCCTCCCAAAGATCCATGCAGGATTAGGTCCTCCTTTAACGAGATGTTAGCAAGTACTGAAATTAGAGGGCAGAGGGGGCATTGGTCTTTTTTCTCACATTGATTTGTACTCTGCACTTCACTTATTTGCCATAGAAACATAGGGGAGACAGGGAAGGGCTCTGAATGAATGCTGAGGCAGTTGGCATAGCCATTGCTAGAGGAAAAGCTTTGTTTATAGGTACTGTGAGGGTGGCTGCAACCCCTCAAGGGTAACCCGAGTATTTGATTTGTCCACTTTACTATTTAAGGCCTTTGGAAGGTGGCGCCAGCTAACAGCATTCCAGCTCAAGGACAAAGGATGCTGCTGAATGGTGGGGGGCCTGCCTGCAGCTGCTGCTCATTTCAGGACACGTGGAGGATACAGCTGGCTGTCACAACAAAGAGCTGGTCCTGCGCAATGAAGAAAGCGAACGCTCTGTTCACGTGATAAAAGCAATGCTGCAGGCCAGAAGCATGATAGCCAAAGGACAACCAGGAAGATATGGTACCTAGTGAAAGGTCCTCTTTAAAGGACTGATATCCTACCTCTGTAGAGCACAAATTGAGAAGTTATTCCCTTTTGTTGTGAGGTTGCATTCCCTTCTCCTCTGGACCCTGATTTTGCTGAAGTTCTGATTAAAGGTCAAAAAACCACCTTATAGGCTCTCCCTTTACTCAGTGTTTTTTCCTGGACAGGAGTTTAGTGTCATGCAGGGGAGTAAGCAAATACATCCATCTTAGAGATGAGCAGGAGTCTGCATGCGCAAACGCTACATCCTGTTGATTCCAAAGTCTGGACTGTCCTTAGTAGGTGTGAACACAGGTCTTTATTTTTAGATTTGGCTTTTCCCCTGGGGCAGATTCCCACGTGGCTCCCACCTCCTTCCCGTCTAGGTCCATCAGCTCTTCATTAAGCCTTTCAGTGGGTGGCCAACCTCTTGACTGCTTCCTGCTGGTTCCTTTCTGTGCTGAATGGGCTAGGGATGAAGAAACCTGCTGGGAACAGCTGAGCACCAAAAGCTTTGCCGAGGCAAGACAGGCGTGTCTGACCCCCAACCTTCCCATTACTTGCTTCTGTGATTGATGCCCTGTAATTACCCTGGATATATGAGCCCAGTCTCAGACAGCTGTAATGAGAGGGTCTGAAGAATCTGGAAAAGGCTTTTCTTCCTTGCTTGTTTGAAAGAGATGCTCACAGCGTGGCAGGGATCTCAAAATCCCACTGGGAACTGCCCCAAGGTCTTGTTTTCCTAGCCTGCGGTAGCTTTGCAGGATTGTTAAGTACACAAAGCAGCCTCTGTAGCTCCCCCAACCCCTTATTTCAATGCTGTGGGGCCTAAGGCTGTTAAGAGTCATTAGGTCGGGAAAGGTAGGCTATCTTCCCTACAGGCACTGGAAAAGGACCACTACAACTCCTCTGTCCTTGCAGAACTGAGTCAAAGGTTGTAGCTGGTTGCTTTTGGTAAATTCTAGGATTTAAGCTTTCTTTGCTCTACCATGGAGCTTTGTCTGTAATTTACTTAGGGCATGTGTTGAAAGTGAAGGCAGAACTGCCCCATAAACAATTGGTTTTCGTAAAACTTTCCCTTGTGCCAGGCTGATTAGTTTGCAAATAACATGAGTCTTTGCTATTTACAAGAGTATGGCCTAGTACAAGAGGCATTTGTATTTGTGTATTTTATTGTACTTAATTTAAGAAATAGAGCAATTCCTACTCAGTCTCATCCAGAAGTGAAATTCACATATTCCTATTAAAAAGAAAACAGGAAATACAATAAAAGGAGAAAAGTTAGGGAGAAAATTTGAACCACCTTCTGGAGTGAGTGCAAAAGAGAGCTTGATATGATCATTTATGAAGAAATACATCTTAGGAGTGCAATGTAAAAGCAACTTGAGCTTCTTTTCAGGGTTGGTAATTGCTGAAATAGTCTCCTTGCATAGGCACTGGTGACAGGAGTGTTTCTGTCCCCAAGGCACCATTTCTGGCACTGAGCTTTATCACATTGATGCACAAGAGTTCTCCTGTTACTGTAATCAACATAGCCATGATTAGCACCTCTTAATCCTGCAGAGCTGGCCTTCAAGCTCAGTCTAGAGCCTCAGCTCAGAGGTTCAGGTAGTTGTGGCTATTGTTCAGTGAGAAGGGGTCAGGGAGCCTTTGTGTTGGGGATAGAAGAGCATGTAGTGTGGGTCGATCAGAGCGCTAGCTTGGTCACTGGGTTTAGGAGTGCATGGTCCACCATCAGCACAGGAGCTGCTTTTTCTCTCCCCACAGTCAGCAGACGGAAGGAGGAAGTAAGGGGTTAGAAGAGGAATTTTCACTGCTGAGTCGGAGAGTTCAACAGCTCAAAAGTATCATCCACAACCTGCCAGAGGCAGTTTTCAAGTGGGAAGTCATTGTCCACCAGGTTGACCAAGTAGTAGTTGTCATGGATGTACTGGATGATCATGCGAGAGGGTGACTCCTCTTCATAGAGCTTGGCCCATTGCTCGATCCACAGTGCAAAGGCCTCATCCTGCCAAGGGGGGGAAAAAAAAAAGTTTGTAGTGGTGTAATGCACATGTTAAAGAGCTGCATTTTCATACTGTATCATTTAGGACAACCAGTGTCACACATGCCTAGCCAGCCTGTGGCCTGTTTCTTCTCAGTAAAAATTGCAAGAGCTGGGCAAGGAGCCTCGTGCTTTCCAGTCAGTGGGAAGTGCCCTGAACACAACTGTTCAGAGCTGAAAGCAGACACATTTGCAGTAAAATGGCTCAATGCTGCCCCTGTGTGTGTAAGAGGGGAGGGAGAGCTACTGCCCAGAGCTCTGGGGGCCAGGACAGTGACCATGGTAGCTCCCAAGCCTCCTGCTACTGGGCGCTTGGTGTCTGTGAAGAGCTCTTGCCGGAGCAAAGTTCTCCTCACACTAAGGGAGCTGGAGGAGCAACATCTGGACCTCTGCAAGCTAATATCACAACAGTACTCAATTGCGAGAAGTGTCACAGACTAAAAACAAACCAGATACTCTGAACTTCCAGGACTTCCCAGCAACGTATCCGGCAGGAGGGAGGACTCACCTTCCAGGAGAGGAAGCTTACAGGATCCACTACAGTGGGCTGGATGATCTCTCTGCCTGGGAAGATGCCCCAGGTGACAGCATTGGGTTGCAGATCGGGAGCATTGGTGATATTCTGGCCCTGCCAAAGGAAGGAAAACCTTTCTCAGGCAACTGCTGGAGGAGGGATTCAGTGAGTTGGAACAAGTACATTTACTCTCTCCTTGTTAAGAGATCAGACAGCTGCTGCACATCACAGCTGACTTGCTTCACTTTCCCTTCCCTTCATCAGCCTTCATGTCCCACTTTGTTCATAGTGATTTCTGAACCTTTGATATTTGTCTCTCTCCCAAGGTGATGAAAGGAAAGCGTCCTGTAAACAACAGCCTACCTTGACATTGACAATGTGGTAGTTCACTCGCAACTCATACTTCTTCAGCACTTTGAGCAGTGCCGTGACAATCTCACTGGAGGTGAAGAACTCTAGGTATGCCTACAGGGAGGGATGGGGAAGGGGAAAGAGAGTAAGAGCCTTAACTCATGGCAGGGCTGGGACAAATACAGGCAACGAAGAGGACAGCTATAGAGTCTGGGCTGCTTGGAAACCAGGCAGCCTAAGACTTGTCTGTTCCCAGAAACATGTACTACAGAGGAGGCTTGAGCAAAAGGCAGAGCAAATTACTAAAAGAGCTGGGGGGGGGCGGGGAAATGAAAAAAAATTGGTGAGAGCAGAAGTAAGAGCTGAGGAGCAGCCAGCTCAGGAAAGCTACACGCTTGCTGATTTGCACCCATGTAAGCAGACAGGCTGGAATAAGCTCCAGACAGCGTAACCACAACTGCTGTGCCTGCGAAGCAGTCTGTGCCAGACAGAGTAGAGTGCTTGGAAGAGGCCTGAGCTTGACCTCTGTTCTACATGGTACCCTATGAACAGCAGTGTCCTGCCAAGGCAGCCCAGTCTGGTGGGAGCAGAAGTCAGGGGTCTCAGCTGGGCTCTTCCAAGCACCCTACCATGCTCTGTCCTCATCTTTTGTTCACAATTCTCCCTGTGTGCTTATACAACCTAATTCTGTACTTCCTCCATCTACTGCAGCTCTGTGCTTGGCTGCTCCCAACAATGCTTCCCCTCCCCCCATTTCCTGGCTATTGTGTGAGATGATGGATTTCCCATTACCTCGGGGGAATTTCTTCCTTTGAAAACATAACTGCATTTGCCATCTGCTTGTCTCATGGCTTTAGCGGTTTGGATCCCTTTTGAACAAGGCTGCTTTGTTTCCTAGTATGAGCCACTTGCTTGGCATTTACCTTGATGGGAGATTCCTATCACAGCCATTTGTGGCAAGGCTCTAGGGCCTGAAAATGCACGACAGTAGGAGGCAGGCATGGCAGAGAAGACTGCTTGCAGGCCAGAGAAGGAACCTGGCAGCTGTCTGAACAGCGCAGCAGCAGTGCTGTGAGATGGGGCCAACTGGTGGAGAACTCTGCCTTAAAGAAGGACAGATAGGGGAATTTTTAAATGCGCAGTTATTACCATGAGAAGCTGGGTGGTACGACCTCATTGATTCCCATTTTATGAAAAACCTAGGTGCTTCCTGCATCACTGAATGGGATCAGATGCAGTGGGCAGGCACATGTTTGTATCAAACTTCATAGCCCTGCTCTAGAAAGAGGTTACCAATAATTACTTGCTGAGAGTAAAAACAAGAAACTCTATAGATGTTCAATAGACCTTTTGAGGTGGGGGAAAACAGCTATGAAGTAAGCCATAGAGATGACATCATAGTCTGTCTCTTAAGACACTAAAGGAGCTTTGCCTCATCTAAGCAAGAAGGCATTAAGATAAGGAGCAGGCAGAAGGATTACCTGGGTGAAAGCCAAGGACCTCCCTACCTGACAGAGACCAAACTGGGTCATAACTCTTTGCTGCCTAGCCCAGAGTAGTGCAGTACCTTTTGGAAAACATAACCCCCACTGGGCCCCCAGCCTACAATGGGGTCTGTGGATGGTTTGCCATTGATGTTTGGCTGGGAGTTGATGGTCAGGATTCCTCGTCTGTTAACCTTCTCCAGCTGCTCTTTCAGAAGGTTGGTTTCAGTAGCAAGAGGGTCATCGTTCCAAGGCATACACGTAACCTACCATGAGGAGAAAGGATGGCTCACAATGGATGTAACAACCCTTTGGTTATCATCTGAATGTTGAAGGAACTCAGAAGTGTCCTAATGGTCTCAAACACAGCTGCTTCAGGAGAAAATTCCCGTTTGGTTTGGTTCAAGGGCCAGAATATCCTCAACTCAAAGGATGACTGCTGAAGTCTATCAGTACTGGTCCTGTCATACTGTAGCAGCTCTCCTTTTATGTTGAGCCCTAGCTGTGGCTGCTGAATTCCCTTCAGCCACTGTATCAGCAAGTCCTTTTGGATAGGGAAGTGCCAATTCTTGTTTAGAAGAGCTATGTAGTACCAGGAGCAAGAGGAAATATGCGCTACTGTCTGTGCCACACTGACCATCCCTTCCTGGGCCATCACTCACCTTGTGCCCATTCTTGTTGGGTTCTCCGGTGATGTAACATGTGAACACCTCAAAGACGCTTTCCTCACCAGTCAGCTCTTCTCCCCACATCTTCAAGAGCTCCTCACGGGGAGACTTGCTCTTCAGGTAGAAGAGGTAATAGTCCTTCAGTTCCCCAAAGGCTGGAGAGGAGGAGTTACCCCTGTAAGGGGAGCAGACACAGGATTAACAGGCCACTGAGGAAGAAGAGCTGATTTGGTGATGCAGGAAGACAGCCACCCAGGAAGAGAAGCATCCAACAAAATCCACCTAGAGACCAAAAGCCTCAACGTCTTGGTGCCGTTCTCCTCACCTCATTCAAATCCAAGCAACTGGGGACCACTTTGTTAAGAAGCCACCTGTTCTGTCAAGCCCAGAGTGTGCCCAGGACACCCACCAATGACAGAGACCAACTGTGGAGCAGGCTTTCATACCACACCTCCACCTCACTACCATTGCAGGCTGACAGCTTACCATCGGCCATTGGGGAAATCATCCCATTCTTGAGTTCGATAGATGTAACTCTTTGGCCTAGAGGCCCAGAAGATTGGCCGAACATCTTCAACTCTTCTCTTGGGGTGAGCGCTGACTGCCCAGGGCAGAGGCCGCCTGCATGGGAGGAACAGACATTAACACAGTTCCTCTGCTGACTTTCCACTAGAGGCTGGAAGCCCTTCCCCTGGAGAACTTTGCCTCTGAGGAGAGCAAGTAACAGGGACTGAGAAGAGTTCTATTTCTCGAGAAGTAGGACAGAAAACTCTTCTTTTAGGCAAAAATCTTTTCCCACTCAGTTCCCTCACAGGATGCTCAGTAGGTGTCTATTAAATCGTTAAGTACAGGACTGACCCCTGAAATTGGATGAGGTAAGGGAAAAGCACTGTGTGAAGCTATTTTTAACAAGAAAAAAAAACAGCTATCCATTTTCTTTTGCTTCCTCTTGTCTATGCTGAAGCCCACGGACTCGGAGAGAAATCCACATTCCCTTTATCAGTTGCAGAGAACCCTAGAAATCCACAGTGGGAGCTTACCTAGCACCTAGCCTGTAAGAGGGGCTGTGACAGACCCCAAAAAACGTGTTTCTTCCAAGTGGTAGCTCTAAGAGTTGAGGTTTTTAAAGTCCCAGAACAGGCTACTTCAAAGCCACTCGACTAAAACAAATTCCTCCTTCAGCTGTCCCCTCTATTCCTCCCAGCTTTTGTCAGAGACCTGCAGGAAGGGTGAACTTTTAAATGCAGAAAGGTGCTAAAAAAAAAAAAAAAGAACAAAGCAGCAGAGGAGAGGTGCCAACCCATCCATTGCTTGAGCCTTCAGTAGATGGGATGGATTTGTGTGGAAGAGGAACTAACAGAAGCCAGCATATTCTCACCTGGGGTCCTCCTTCCATATGCCCAGGCGCTTAAGGACTTCGGTAGTAGCCACTTCCCGATTGAGGGTGTAAAAGTGGAGCCCATGCACCATGCCGCTATCCAACAGCTCCCGGCACATGGACACTGCCAGCTCCACCCCATAGTTCCGGATAGCTGCATCATTGTCCTTGATGGGTTCAATCACATCTTTGATTTCTTGAGGCACTTCCAGCTTGGAGAGCTTCACCAGCTGGCGCAGGGAGTGGTAACCCTGGATGAGGATGCAGGGGATTTTCATTTTTCCAAGGCCCTTTTTTGACATCCCAGTATCACAGGTACTTGATCTTGATTTTGTGGCAGGAGATTTAGAATTGGGGCTCCTGGATTCTACTCCCAGGCCCCATTTCTAGGATGGTAATGCAGTCCTGATCATGTCACTTTAGGTGATTTCTTCCCATTTCTTTACTTGTTGCCTGAGCCCAGCATGCTCGCAGTGATGACTAACACCTTAGGACTGGTAGACCATTGTCCTTTATATCCCTTTTTGCCATATGGGCACAGAAAAGCTTTTAAGCTTATTATTACATGCCTAAGAGTTTAATTTGGCAAACCACCTACAGATTTATCACATGTTTAGCACCCTCACTCCACTTCTTGTGGAAGATATTTACAGATCTCTCTCAGGCCCTGACCCACAAACACCTAATATCCTGGATCCTTATTCCCTCCCCAAACCAGAATTACTGGATTTCACCTGTATGGGGAAGATGCCAGGAATAATGGGGCAGGTGATGCCAATGGCTTTACAGTCCTTCATGA
>NW_009221562.1:25305-27256 GCF_000690835.1 Fulmarus glacialis
GAGCGGAAGAAAAGCTGCGTAATGATGAAGTCTGCCCCAGCACAGACTTTCTCCTTCAGGTGCCTCAGGTCTGCCTCATAGCTCTCTGCATCAGGATGACCCTTGGGGTAGCCTTTGGGGAAGAGAGGGGTGGGTGGGAAAAAAAGTGAAACTCTGATGGTCAGGACAACACACTAGAAATTAGAAAGTAGCTAATCTGATTGTACTGTCACTTACAGCCCAGGTCCAGAGAGGGATCGCTGAGCTATGTCAGACCTTACCCCACACTCTGCAATGAAAGACAGTTACCTGCCACACAGATGTCAAAGTAATCATCAAATTCATTGCGAATGTGCTTAACCAGGTCAACAGCATAGTTGAAACCATCTACTTCTTCTTCCCATTCTTCACCGATAGGATCTGAAAAGAGGACAAACCCGCAGCTCTCTCCAACTGTTTGCTGGGCTCAGATCTGCTAGTTTGTAAAAACCTCCTGCTATCAAAAGGAAGTCAAAGATGAAAGCCCCAAGTTTGCAGTTTCGCCCATGGACTGCTTTTGTCTACCCCTTGAGCTGGAGGGACTGCTAACAAAGGGATCAGGTGAAATGCAGTCTCAACTTTTAATTCCCGCAGCGGAAGGAGCCTCTAAATCTTATTTCTCCATTTTTACCCTGGAATTGAATGCAATAGCAATACAGCCTCAGCTCTACACATCATAGGACAAAAGGATTCACCTCCACGCAGTGCCATGATGTTCTTCAACCCGAGCCGCTTGGCTTTCTGCAGATGCCCTGTGATGTCGTCCTTGGTCTGATTGCAGCATGTCATATGCAGGATGGTCTCCAGGCCACAGTAGTTGACTGCAGTGTTGGCAATAATCATGGAAGAGGTTTCCTTGTCAGATCCTGGATCCCCTGCAGGATGCCACGTCACATCGATGAAGAGTGGACCACCTGCTCCCATGTGGTCAAACCTGTGGATTTGAGAGCTCTGTTAGCCTACCAGGTAGTCAACTCCCCTCTCTAGACCTGGGATATCTTGCTCACTGCTGGAATGCCAGCAACAGGCAGAGAGAGCTTGGATGACAGAAGCAGGAGAGACCAAGAAAAGTGTTGAACTAGGAGTTTAGCAAGTGGCCAATGTAAACAAGGAAAGTCATCCTTTAAGGCTGTATGAGGAAGAGCTTACAATCTCTTTGAAGAGGAGGAAACTTAAGTGTTCTCTGTAGAATAAACTTCCTCCCAGCATGCCCTATTAGACCGATACGTCTTCTGATAGACAGCAATGCAAGTCCCATTCCTTTTGGGATGGGAGACTATGCTGCAACCCGCTGCTCCCCGCTTTAACTGTACAGGCCACAAATATGAAAAGGTGGACTGGATCTCTGTTGTGTTCCCAAGCGTGCCTTACAGAAGAGACAAAGGCTCCCCTAACTTGTCTCTCTCCTGCTCTGGGTTGGAACAGGCCCTTCTGTTTAAAGTAAACCTGGCACTGGCATACAGCAGTTACAAAAAGAGTTATGAAACTCCCTTTTCTCCTCCAGGTGAGTACTTGGTGGCTCCTGGGGGTCCCCACTGGGCTCCAGGATAACCTTTAGCTCTGCTGAGAACTATCACCTTTCATTTAGCATGTAGATGGGGACACCTATCTCAGAGGCTAAAACTGTAGTCCTCAGTAATACAGAGTCACAAACCATAGTGGCTGGATGATTCTGAAAGCAAGGGGGAGTCTCTGTTCCAGAGGCTTTGGCACACTGCCCATCAAGTAATATTTTCTGCTTTTAATAGGTACTTTTCTGCTCTATTGTCCCCCAGCACTCTGCTTCATCCCCAGAGCATGACAGTGGGGTTGCTCTATCTTCACAGAGCATGGGAGAGAAGAAACAGTCTGGCCCCCTCAGTAACCCCACCAGGACACTTAACTCTTCAGGGCCTCCAAGGAAGACAAGTTACCTGGTGTCCATTACCCTCCT
>NW_009221562.1:27280-29916 GCF_000690835.1 Fulmarus glacialis
GTCACCTGGAAGGGGAGACAGAGCATGGGGCAGAGCCTGCCTCATTAGCTATTTCCCAGCCCTCCACCAAAGATACTTCATCACTCCCTTCTCCCACCCTGCAGCCCTCACCTGGAGATGAGATTGACAGCAGCATTGGCTGTGCGTGGAGGGAAGAACTCCAAGGAGAACCACTTGTCTCCAGAGTCCTGCCGTCGGCGCATCTTCTCCCGCAGTCGCTCATGACGGTCAGCATCGAGGACAGGGGTGGAGCAGCGTGAGCTGTCCTTGGAGCTCTCGCTCCCACTACTGCTGCCACCATCAGACTTGGAGCTGGAGCTGGCACTGCAGGTATGCTGGGTCTCATTGACCATGGTGAGCTCTCTGGAGGAGGGGAACAGAAGGAGCACAGTGGGTACAAGACAGTACACAGATCTCAGCAAGAATCAGTTGCGGCTGGGGTGGGCAGCAGATGATGAAAAAGAAGCCTGTGCCAAGACCCACATTAATCATCATCAAGCAGTCCCTTTTGCCAGCCCTCGCTGTAAGCTGTCGTGGGGGACTGTGAAAACACAATAAAAAGCACGTATTTAGATAGTGCTGAGAGAAATAACACAGCAGATGGCTTCATGCCGCTTTGATGCAGCTCTTCTGTGCCTGCTGGGTCAAATTTGGCTCTCAGAAGAGTCAGGTCAACATCACTTTTGCCCCAACTACAACTTGGCAAGCCATGATATCCCTGTACATCAAGTGAGGGCCTCTTTGATCTTGTTGCCTTGGGCGTGGCAGATTTTTTTTTTTCCTACAGTAGCTGCTTCTTGGACTGTATCTATCTTCAGAGTTTCTATTCTGTTTTTTACCAAAAGGCAGTGCTTCTTTACAGTGTAGGTAGGAGAGCAAATACTAAGAGGGCAGGTACACAAGAATGCACAAACTATTCCTATGTCAGGAAAAAAGTGAAGAATCCCCTCTGATCAGGCCATCCCCACAAATGCCGTCCTTTGTTTTGTCTTTGCTGGCATCAGTTGCATTTCTAACCTTCTTCCACAAGGCACACCATCTCCACAGACAACTGTCCCCTGCGCCAATACTACTCCACACACTCAGCTCTTCCCTTTACCAGATGCACTCTTCCTGCTCCTTTTCTCACCAATTGTGGCTGCTTGGAAGCAAGGTCAGCAGAGACCATCCCCTTCTCCCTGCCTTGCAACATGATCAGCTGTGCTTGCTTGGCTTCGCAGAAAGGAAAACAGCACTGCAAGTCAGTGGTACAAGTGGGTCTAGGATGTCCAACTCCACTTAGCTCCCAAAAGTGTTTCACCCTATGCCTTTAAAATTAGGTAGCGATTACAGATAATTAGAGAAGAGCTACCATAAAATTTGGATCTGCGTTATTTGCTTATGTACCTGCCAAAACTTAAAATTGTCACTGGGAAGCAGCGTATTGTCTGAGCATTACATAACATTGGAGCCTGGTTTGGAGGAAATGGTTCATGCGCTAGCGCGCACTTTGTCCTTATCGTAAGTTCTGTGGGTTTAGGTCATCCAAGAAGACTTTGAACTCATCTTCTACTGTTTACACTGAGTTGCCAATCAAGCAAAACCCTTTGGGAGAAAGTCTACTTTTACCACCTGGGGACTTCTCCAGCTGGCAGGAGATAGGAGCAGCCTTCTGCTGCCAAGAGGAACTGGGAGTCTTAAATCTCTTGTGTACCAACATAGCAGACCATGGGAGAAATCAGCAGCAAAGATCTGTTGACAAGTGAAGCAAAAGCAACCGGGTACACACTAACAGCCCTGACCAAGCTCTCTCAAAGGACTTTGCCTGACATCCACGTGGCACTAATCTGGGAGAATTATCCCAAAGCATATGTTGGTAATCAAGCTAGCGGTGCAAAATCACGTGCAGTCAGCTCCCCATATCTCACTTCTAGCAAGCACGCCACAGCACCGTAGGCAAATCAAAGGACCTCTGTTTTCCCACTTGAGATTTACACCCATCACAAGGGGAGGGTTCATGTATTAATGTCTCTAGAGGATGCAACTTGCTGTTGAGGAAAGGTTCTTATCTTTCTGGCAATCTAGAACCACAAAGACAGGAGAAAGGCCCTTAAATTTTGTCTACAAGCAGCATTTGCAAGTTTCCTTACCATCAGATGCATCACAGATCTGCTGGCAGAAGCTTGCAGTTATTGCAAAGAGAATAAAGATTTTCTAAACAACAAAACCAGATGCAAAATAAGACAATCTTAAACACCCATCAGCTCTGTTAGGTCAGCACTCCTGCTCCTCTGTCTCTGCCACGCTGCAGAGCTCAGAGCAAAGATCTGTGACCCAGCACATTGATGCTGATCAACGTGCACGTGCCCGTTGTGTTTATGCGATCCTGGTGGCGCCCATTTGCTTCGCTGTAGGGTGTTTTTACTGCTCCCAGGCCTGAGCTGACACCCACACAGGCAGTGTGGAGGTCTGCATCCTCCTAAGCTTAGTTTTACCACCCAAGCTAAACTCGGCTGCACAGATGTACCCTTCACACGGGCCGCGCGTCCGGGGCCTCGGCGTGGGGCTGACAGCCCTGCGGGGCAGAGAAGGGGCCCGCGGCTGGGTCTACTACAGCTGATGGGGCAGCGCCACGGCCACGGAAAGGCCGGTAGGAA
>NW_009221563.1:0-9979 GCF_000690835.1 Fulmarus glacialis
GGGTCGGCTGCCGGTGGAGGAAGGGGAAAGTCTAGCGGTGGCTGCCCTGACTGCCAGTCCGCCTGTCTACGTGGTCTGTGCCTGGAGAGGAGAGTCGTGGTGTGGGGGGCCTTCTTGCCGTCGGACCGTCGGTTTGCGAAATGGTGGCGCTTCTCGTCTCGGAACGGGGAGATTTGTTGGGTTCGGTGGGGCTGTGCGTTCTCCTTTAACCTCTGGCCTTTTAAAGGGTAGTGATGAGCGAGGGAGGTTAAGGGGCTTTGATGTTGCATCTCCTACAATATCGGAGAAATCCTCGGCGTTGGAATCCGGGACTTTCAGGCGGCCCTGGTTACTTTTGTGACTCGTCCGGTTCTTCGAAGATGTCTTGAAACAGTGCTTCCAGTCAGAAAGATAACTAGCAGAAAAATCCTAGTTCTACAAACTTTAAAGTTTTGTTGTGAAGCTAGAATTAACATGCCTGGCAATAGCTGGGAAGTCTGGGAAGAGTCTGAATTCCTTTTCCATCCTCTTGAAATGCTCTTGAACGCGCCTTCTATTCACTGGGGAAACGCACATTTTTTGTGGACGCTGAAGTTAGGAAGCAGTAGTCTACTGGTTTTTCCTTTGCGTTTTCCCAAGATACAGATGCATTGTGATGACGAATTGTACAGGCAAGCCTACTTTCTGTTGCTTCCTAAAGGTTTTGGACTAGGAATGTCTTGGCTCCCTAATACCATCGTAAGGAGTTTTTCAGCTCTGGTCCATGCTTACTTTATGTAAGGTGCAGACTTTGTATTCTCTCTTTACAGTTTTGCCAACCTTTCTGTTAAATACGATGTCAATATTAAGTCATGTGTACCAAACGTTATCTTTTGAGCGCAATATGAGTTGTTACTGACAGCTGGAAGGTAACGTCACGCAGAACACATAAGCAGGAAGCTAGATATCTAGTGTAAATGTACATTACTGCTTCAGTTTAGGCTGAGTTACTTAGACTTAACAAAACAGGAAGCTACTGTCAGTTCAGCTTGATGATATGCTTAGTTTTGCTATTCCGAACAGTGTTAAATCAATACCTGATTGAAAAGTTTGAGTAAGCTGGTTGAACTAGCTTTTTGGGTTGGAGGAGGGTAAGCTGTTTTTTGGGTGTTTTGGGGTTTTTTTTTTTTGTGTGGTGGTCGGGGTTTTTTTTTGTTTGTTTTCAAATAAAAAGAACATAATTTCTATTTGCCTTTCGAAGTGAAAAGGGCGATCAGAGTAACTTAAGGGTTTCGTCAGTTCTAATTGGAATGTCCGCTTGATATTGTGGTCTTGCTTCCTGTTACAAACTTGTGCATAACGTTGTAGCTTAGGATTTTAGGGCTGCTTTGCTGTGCCCCAGAAGTGGGGGAGTTTCGAGAACTGGCAAAGCAATTGATATAATTCATGCTTACTTTACGGGGCGGGGAGGGGGCAGGTAGTATTTTTCAAGTGGTTACTCACTGGAAGGCTGCTGAAAGTACAGCTGTTTAGGAGATTATCTTTGGTCACTGAAGGTGATGGGCACAGCTTTACAGAAAGGGGAAAAAAGTTTGACGCGTGTCTTGATAATTATCACCGAGAAAACAGCAAAGCAAGTACTGTTGTTGCACACTGCCTGGGAAGAAGCGATTCTTAAAATACAAAGGTAAATGGATGTGATTACTTAAGCAAAAATCCACATACTAATTGTTGTCGTCTGCTTCTCTTTCAGATTGAAGCAAGTGAATTCTGATACAACTCAACTTTGTTAGAGGGCTTTTTTTAAAAAAAAGTTGATCCACAGTGCATCAGAGCAAGTTACTACTTTACTTTTGAGTGACTTACAGGTGCTTGCCTGCATTGCAATAAAGGACTCATATATTGAGCAAGACTTATTTATCTCTTCGTTTTGGAGAGTCTAATAAACTGTTATTACAGTTTCTGTACTGACTTTCAAAGTTTTGAAGTCTAAAAAGACATCTTTAAAAATAGAAACATGAGCACGGCCAGAACAGAGAACCCTGTTATAATGGGTCTATCCAGTCAGAATGGGCAGTTGAGAGGCCCTGTAAAACCCAGCGGGGGCCCAGGAGGTGGAGGCACACAAACTCAGCAACAGATGAACCAGCTGAAAAATGCCAACACAATCAATAACGGCACTCAACAGCAAGCACAGAGTATGACCACCCCTATTAAGTAAGTTTTTGTATCGGCTGCCACAAAAGTAATGTTTAAAAGTCACGTATGGGAAAGTGTTCCTGGGTTCCCATTTTAAAAACTTTTCTTCTGTTGTTTTGTGACATTGGTGGTTAGAAGTATCCTGTGATGTGCATTATGAAAAGAAAGCTGTATTTCCACGCGCGAGCTTCTCTCTGCCAACGATCTTTGTAGTGTGCTCGTTGTGAAAATCAAATTTGACGCTTTGCTTTTCAGAACATGTAGCCACTTGTCAGAGGTAGCCCACTGAGCAGCAGCAGCATCCTATTTTCTCTGCTCATTGTGAGTGGTATGAGAGGGAAGTTGGGGAGTGGGAAGGAACTGAACTGAAATTTAAGACAGGAGGAAATGCCACCTAGTCTTGGTCCAGTTGTGTATGCTTTTCAGTTGTTTGTTGCAGTTTGTTGCATGGTGAGAAATTCTTTAAAGTCGGTTATCTTTTGTCATTGATCTTAAGTAGTAGCACTTGCTCTCCTCAGTGTAACGCTCCGGCTTTAATTCGTCAAAGCCTGAGCTGAGATAATACGGTACCACTGTCATACCCTCCTACCATCAAACTGGTTTTGGAAGTGTGCTAACAAAACATGAGTGTGCTGGTTGGAAATTCTGAAAGATGTAAAAGACTTGGATGATATAGTAACATGTTCCTTTTCTTTTTTTCCTCATGGTTCCTCCTCCCCCTGAACAACATTCACTTTTATTTTGTTACTTGATTATTTGCGAAAGAAATGCCAGCTGTCATCAGAGAGTGCGTAGTGGAATACTCAGGTTCTTAAAGTTTGCCTAAATTGTTTCCCTTTTTTTGTTTTGTTTTGTTTTTTAAATGGGTTATCCTAATGAAACTGGTGAGTTAAACTCATCAAAATTCACTCATGACTTCCTGATATGGGAAGAGAAGGACTTCCTCTCCTCTGTACTGTGCCTTTCGAGAAAAGATGGGTGTCTAAATTTCATTGAGAGCAAAAGACAACATTTGATCAACAAGCAGAGTGTGTGTTTACTTAGTTTTCTCCCCAAAAGTGTTTTTTATCTTCTCATGTTACTCACGGATTGAGAATGGATGTTCCCTGGGCAAGAGAATTTTTTTTTTTCCTTTTCAGTGATGAAATATTCTCGTGTGGATTTATTATAGCCAATTTCTGTCATATGACTAAGTCAGTGCTCAGTTTTAAATCTGTGTTCTACTGGACTGATTCAGTATCCTAAAAATGGGACTTGAATCATGACTGGATAAAGATTTTACAAATTCTCCGTGCGCTTGGCAGACTGCTGATTTTCTCTGTTTACAGTTTCCTGCCTCTTGCATCCTGCTTAGCTCAGAGAATACTTGAGCTCATATGTGTAGGTGCTTTTAGCTTTCAGGAGGTGAAAATATTACATGCTCATCACTGTATCTAAGAAAATAAAAATGCAAAATAAAATTATTAAACCAGATTTTTTTTTTTAATGTATTTTAATTTTATTTTTGCTATAGACCTGGTGATGACTGGAAGAAGACTTTAAAACTCCCTCCAAAGGATTTGAGAATCAAAACTTCGGTAAGGCTGGTTGAATTGTAGGAAGAAATATTAAATAAAAGATGTGGGAGAAGCTGCAGTGGCAAAATATTTGTCTTAGGCAAAGATTCAAAAGCAGTTCAGCTCTGTTTTAAATGAAGAATTAATTTGTTCTACAACTGCTTGGGAGAGATGCTTCCCTTGGAAAGCTCAAAAACGGACTTTACTGTGGATTTCTTACTTTATTAGTGTTATAGCATGGGACTGATTGTCAGTGTTTCTTGCAAGGCAGATCGAAAGATGTCAGTGTATGTTCACAGTACTGTATTTGGTTATGAGAAAGCTAATGTTTCTT
Organism: Fulmarus glacialis; assembly: GCF_000690835.1. Taxonomy (NCBI): domain Eukaryota; kingdom Metazoa; phylum Chordata; class Aves; order Procellariiformes; family Procellariidae; genus Fulmarus; species Fulmarus glacialis. The sequence continues at coordinate 4,048 of NW_009221563.1, forward strand.
TCTTCACTGTACGGTATTGCACAGATTAGTGGGAATTCCTATATAGTAGTGGAATGCGCTTTGTGGTCTTCCTGCATAGGCAATCTCTCATTGAGTCAGACCAATCTACAGCTGCAGGTTGTATGACCTGATCTTATGGATGTGCCTTTTTTTTTTATTATTCAGGACGTGACCTCCACAAAAGGAAACGAGTTTGAAGATTACTGTTTGAAACGGGAGTTGCTGATGGGAATTTTTGAAATGGGCTGGGAAAAACCATCTCCTATTCAGGTTGTTTACAAAGATTACTTACAAACAGCATTTCATTTTTATAAATTTATTGAAATTCTTATTTATGCTTAAATGCCAGATACTTATGTCATGATTTGGGAAAACTGGGGTTGTGAACGGTAGAACTTGGTGGCCCTTTGGGGAAGGCAAGAATTTCTAACACCTGACTAAATCACTAAGTCGTGCAATGGGTGACTTAGAGATGGGACTGACTTATGCTTTAGAGAAATTAACTTGGATTTTCCTTTTCACTTTGGAGGCATGAGTGTGTTAATCCTCTGTTCAGTAATATCCTTCACATAAATAGTCCCAGTGAGAACAGGGCTGTTCTGTAAATTTTCCGGAAAACTTGAGTTACCATAGGCTGCATACCTTTAGTTGTTACAAAGATAACTATGGCTTTATCGTGCAGTCTTGGCTTTTTTATTGTAAGCATCTGGAAGGAGTGTAATGGAGATTATGGGAAAGAGCTTAATATATTAGCCAGTTTACTTTTCTGTCCCTCCATCTTGCTTTTACTTTTAAGGCTTGTTCTATTAAGAACTGTTGATGTGTAAACTGCAGGGGGGGCAGGGAGGTTCAACTTTTTTTTAATTGCTCTTTGGAGGATTATCATTGATACAACTCTGCCACTTTATCTCCTTAAGGCATGAGAAAGCTATGGCTTTTAGGTAATTTGTCTGCTTTAAAACAGATTCTAACCATGCCGCCTTTCCAAAAGGCTAAGGGTTCTTTAGGTGTTGCTGTAAAAGACAGTAAAGTGAAAAATACTTGGGGCCTGTGTTTGGATGGCTGAAGTTTCAAAAGGAAAGCCTGCTGGTTTTGAGAAGTATATAACAGGAGAGTGCAGGTTTGAATTACACGGGCTGAGGTGGTTCTGATGTTAAGATATAGGTGGGTATCTTTTTCTGTAGGAGGAGTTTGCTAGTGACTGTCATTGCCTCTTCACTTTCTTCCCTAATTTTTCACTTTTTTCCTCATGCGTCAGTGTGGGTTTAACCGTTCCTGTGGTACCTGATCCCTGGTTCTCTTATGACCAGGCAAGATAAGGACTTTCAAGTGGGATATGGGGAGTGGAGCTATTGCTTTGTTGGGGAACTCTTTACTGATAGGTTTAACTCCTTCCTGTTGTGAGTCTGTGATGCTTGTAGTTGCAGGATATTCTGTTCATGAAACATTTGGATTTCACGTGATACTGTTAGTGAGGAGAGTTAAATTTGGCCGCCCTCTTTAGCAAGCATGGCTTATGATTACTCATGCACTGTCTGTCATTGCATTTCAGGAGGAGAGCATCCCCATTGCTTTATCTGGTAGGGATATCTTGGCTAGAGCGAAAAATGGAACAGGCAAGAGTGGAGCCTACCTCATTCCTTTACTTGAACGGCTAGACTTAAAGAAGGACAATATACAAGGTCAGTTGAGATGGATCTCACTGAGCTGCACTCAGGTAATGGTATCAGTCGCTACGTAGCAGACTTGAATCTAAAACTGGTCACTGAAATTGAGCAGTGAAGGTTATCTGCTTGTACTTTCAAAGAAGTTAATGGGGAGCGGTGGAGGGGAGGTGGAATTTTAAAAGTCCCATGGTTGCTTTCAAAACCTTGAAATGGAAGACATCTTCTGGACTTTACATGGAAAGTGGATTTGGAGTAATAAGCAAGCGTGCTGGCTGGGGGACTCGCGCGGAGGGAATATCAAGGGATGGAGAACCCTTGCACAGAATTTGCCTTGTCGTAAGCAGTTTCTAGGTCTTGTTCAGGATGTGGAACTCCAAAACCATAGAAGTACAGCTTTCATAAAGTCTCTGTCTCCTCTAAGGATTAGTATTTAAGATACAGTGCGTTACTGGTAACTCACACTGCTTTTAACTTTCAGCAATGGTGATCGTTCCCACCCGTGAACTAGCCCTGCAGGTCAGTCAAATCTGTATCCAAGTCAGCAAACACATGGGAGGTGCCAAAGTGATGGCAACGACGGGAGGAACCAATTTGCGAGATGATATAATGAGGCTTGATGATACAGGTCAGAGCACTTTTGCTACAATATAGTTGCTGTTTGTTTGTGGCTTTTACAGTGTGGCAGTGGAATTTCTGCTTGTTGTTATTGTTTGCCTGTTACAATAGAACAGACTACAGTATGTCTTGTTTGCTGTTTGTATGCTGTCATTATTCTCTCAAACTGTTCGTACGAAACATGGCCATGAATGCCGGAAATGTTGTTTTAGTCGCCTTAACCTTTTTAACGTTTTCTTTTTTTTTCTTTTTTTTTTTTTTTTTTGCTCTTCTAACCTTACAGTGCATGTGGTGATAGCTACCCCTGGGAGAATTCTCGATCTCATCAAGAAAGGAGTAGCAAAAGTTGAGCATGTCCAGATGATAGTATTGGATGAGGCAAGTTGCTCATGTTAAACGTTTTGGGATTTTAACACAAAGTTAAAGCAATGATGTGTCTCAGCGAGTCTCCTCGTTATGCACAGCAACAAATCAAATGTTGCTTAGAGACACTATAAGGTTATAGCTTATCCATTTTTTCGGTATTTCTGAGAAGGTATTTTGGCAGAAGAATTTTTCTGCACATGAGTCTTTTAAGGAAACAACCTAGGAAGATTTGCCTTTCCTCTTGTCTTTGCTATTCCCGAAGAATAGATTAACCATCTATTCTAGATTAACAATCTATTCTGAAATGCAGGAGTGAATTTTATTTGGTTTCAGTTTGTAACAAGCGAGCTGTGCTCACCGTGTAATTTTATGTAAAACTGATCTATGAACATCCAATAGCGTACAGGCTTCTGAGGGAGAGGTTGAGAAAATAGTTGTGTGAAAGCTCTTGGATGACTCTGATAGGAACCCTGATAACTGTTTTCGATTTAAATTCCATTTATTTTTCCTGAATTTGATTCTGTTTAAATCAAAGTGCTGAAAACTAGGAGAGGGTAAACTTCCTTTTACTGATGAATCCTGTCTTCAGCAGCTAAATCGCACATCTTTTGGAGTGCAGTGTGTGCTCCAAAGGGGACGGTCCCATCATAAGGGCAGGGAGAACGCTCCTGGTGTTCTGTTTTGGTTTTTCCCTGCCCTCCCCAATGTGGTACTACCAGAAGACTGAAATCTTGCCCCATTAATTTAACTTACTCTTTATTACTTCTGTTGTTACAGGCAGATAAGTTGCTGTCTCAAGATTTCGTTCAAATAATGGAAGACATTATTCTCACGCTACCTAAAAACAGACAGATTTTGCTCTACTCAGCCACTTTCCCTTTGAGCGTACAGAAGTTCATGGTGAGTGCAGATGTATTCATATATGTATGATGGTGGTGACATTGCACGTGAAGTGTGTGAATGAGTGATGCATAGCTGTTAGTGCTCGTTTTTTTTAATGCATCCAAGCTTCACTGGTTTAATCTAAATCAGCCTAAATCTGGAACAGAAGTTTGAAAATAATTGACCCGCAATAGCATTAATGGGAAAGCTAGGTACACACAGTTCTTGCCTACAAGGTAGCGTTTTCCCCTTCCTACATTAGTTACGTGCCATCTGCGCTGATTTGCTTCCTGAGGGTGCTCCTGTTTGGCCTGCTCTGTCGCCTTGGATTTAAAAGTAATCCTCTGTGAAATTTTACCCACCCTGTCTGTTTTGTGTATAGCGTGAAGAGTGAGTGGCTAGGTAGTGCGTCCTTGCCGTGTAGGTGGGAAGCACTTAATGTTGTTTTGTATATAGATATGCCTGCTTCATCCTCATTTTTATTTTTCAGAATTCCCATTTGCAGAAACCCTACGAGATTAATCTGATGGAGGAGCTGACCTTGAAGGGAGTTACCCAGTACTATGCCTATGTAACTGAACGTCAGAAAGTACACTGCCTCAATACGCTGTTTTCCAGGGTAAGCAGTAGGACTGGGTCAAGAACATACAGAAGCTTTTTTCCTTTTGGAACCAAGAATAAGATTGAGGGTGGCAAAGATGGCTTAACGACACTTTTTCCTTGTCAAAATGTGCTGTTTAGCTGAAGCTAAAAATGTGTGCTTCTTGTCCTGCACCTTTGTGTTACAGAACTTTGTTAATTTTGTAATGTAAAAATACATACTCTGTAAATTACCAGCAGCATACCTGCTTTGCTTTCTTTCTGGAAGGGATTTAGACTTACTAACAAATGATCCAAGATGTAAAACGCTGCGTTTACTGAGCACTCTACTTATATGTTCAGCTCCAGATTAACCAGTCGATCATTTTCTGCAACTCCTCTCAACGGGTTGAATTGCTAGCCAAAAAGATCTCCCAGCTGGGCTATTCCTGCTTCTATATCCATGCTAAAATGAGGCAGGTGAGTATGAAGTCTACAGCAGTTTATTCCACACCACCCCAAGCTTTACTGCGTAGCTGAATTAAGTCTCGTGCTTGCTTTAAATTTGCATGTTCTTTGAAAACTGAAACATGTATTGCTTTGCTCTCGATTTGTTTTTAGACTCCTCCACCCCCAAATGTCTTGCCAGACTATTCCGTGTAGCTGGTCAGTTGGTATTTCAGAGTACTTCAGGTCAGATTAGTAAGTCCAGTGTAAGCACAGACTGCGGCCAGAATGCACAGTTCTTACAGCTGCTGCCTTGCTTTTGCCAGCATGGGGAACCATGGTAGACCACACAGTGTAACTAACACAGATGAAAAGGAGCCTGATTTAAAACAAATGACAAAAAACCCAATACTCAGCCAATTGAGTGCCCTGCGTGGCTTTGCGAACAGCAAATCTTGCACTGTGGCTGCAGGGGAATCTGAGAAGTCGGGGATGTGGCTTTGATCAAACCTCTTGGCAACTGAGCACCTGTGGCCTTGGTGTAGCTGATGAAAAATGCCAATGCAGCTTTGCTGGTGCAGAGGTTTCTGTGAATTGTACGTTAGAATCATAGAATCATTAAGGTTGGAAAAGACCTCTAAGATCATCGAGTCCAACTGTCAACCCACCACCACCATGCCCACTAAACCATGTCCCTAAGCACCTCATCTACACGTCTTTTAAATACTTCCAGGGATGGGGACTCCACCACTTCCCTGGGCAGCCTGTTCCAAGGCATGACCACTTTCTCAGTGAAGAAATTTTTACTTATGTCCAGTCTAAACCTCCCCTGGCGCAACTTGAGGCCATTTCCTCTCATCCTATCGCTAGTTACTTGGGAGAAGAGACTGACCCCTGCTTTGCTACAGCCTCCTGTCAGGTAGTTAAGAGTGAGTGGCTAGGTAGTGCATCTTTCCTGTGGAGGAAGTTGTTAGCTGTTGTTAGCTCACATGTCCTCGAGCTTCATACTCGTAATTTCCTTGTTTTCAGCAAGTGTACTAAAAGATGTCAGAAGGGTGAAGTGACGCATGTAAAACAATAGTACTTTGAAATGTAAAATGAAAAAAATACGTAAGCTAGAGTAAGTTCAAATGAAAGTGTTAGAGGAAACCTAGCTTGCTGTTCATGGAACTGACAGGTAATGCCAATGTTTGCTGGGCCATATGCAGGCCAGTAATTAACTAAGCAGAAATAGAAGCAGTGTTGGTATTGAGAATGGAGAGATATGCAAATGGGTTCTTTGAAGTCTGATTTTTGTATGCTTCTGATCAGTCAGTAGATGATCGTTGTGGCAAAATGCAAGTATGTTTGTGTGGAAACCTTCAACTTGTTCATTC
>NW_009221563.1:10009-20529 GCF_000690835.1 Fulmarus glacialis
AACAGTGATATAATCTTTGTGTGGCCCAAAGTGACTTTTTTGTGAGAGGAGAGACAATCGGTAGTGAAAAATACTCCAAACTGGAAAATGAAGTTACTGCCGACCTCAGTTTTTAAGGGAATGAATAAAATATGCATTGAATTTGGCAGGGGGCTGGGGGAAGACGATAGTCAAAACATCATTTAACTTTCTTGATGCGCGTTTCATGTAATTGTAACTTCAGATGCTCCTATTCTGAGATGGCTTTGATGCAACTGTAGGAGGCTTTAAAATACAGTCAGTTAAGTGTCTTTGTCTAAGAGTGGTACCAAGGGCCCTCTGGTAAGTTCTTTAGAATATATGGGTAAGAAGTGCTGAAAAATATGTACTAGCAGCTTTGTTTGACTCAGCTGTTCTCTAATGAGGAGGGGGAGGAATTCATGTCATTGAAGTTCAGTGTTTGTAACTTGAATATACCTGAAAGTCACAGCTGTTTGTTTTGTTTTGTTTTTTGTTTTGTTTTGTTCGTTTGTTTATATATATATTTCCAGGAGCACCGCAATCGTGTGTTCCACGATTTCCGAAATGGCTTATGCCGCAATCTTGTTTGCACTGGTAAGAGTTCCTAAACATTTTCCTGTTTCTAAAGGTTGTGATAGAAAGCGGATTAGCCATTAGCCCAGGTATAACAGATCACTTGATTTGTAATAAAACAAAACAGTATGTTTTGGTAAGATGTCTTTGTCAAGCCTGCGTGTAGCAGGGTAGAGCACTCCTTTAAACATGTAGATTTTTGTCTTTTGTGACAAACCGTGAAGGTGCAACTCACTAACGATTCATTTACTGTGATAGTATTTTCTGCACTAGTTATGTTTGCTGTATTTTTTCACATGTGAGTGCTCTCTGAGTTGTTGGGCCATAAGCTTTACGAAATATCGGTAGAACTGTGGCTAGGGTCAGCTGAGTAAGTTTTGCGGATTCTTTAAGTGTTTATAGCTCATCTCTTCTAAATATTTTTATAGTTTTGATTGGCCTGTGTGTGATTCCAGTTCTCCATGTACGGCCTGTTTGGGCCGTATATGGCAGTGTCTGCTGATCACTGCATGTGTCTGGGTTGTCTTAACAAAAATCACTAGAAGTGGAATAAAAGCAGTTGAGCTAGCGGGATGTAGTTCAGATCTCAAGTCTGTTGTGACATTGCAATGCACGATCATGTGTGAGGAGATGCTTGTATAAGAAGACCTGCTCAGAAATAGTCTAACTTGGAAAAAACTAGCTTCCTGCTAACTACTTTTTCAGCATAGATGTGCAGATCTGGTGTTTTGGTCATTCTTCTTGTATTATTCATGTTTATAATGGATAAAGAGCAAGAAGAAGCTGTAGCAGAATTGTATGTAAACTGTCTTTGATACAAGGGAAGCTTATATCTGGAAACTAGTGCAAGTCAATTTTAATCATTGTTAATCTCTCCACCCTAAATACTGTCAGCATTTGATCTCATTGAAATTAACTTTCTTCATGACCTGGATTGTCTTTCAGATCTGTTTACCCGAGGTATTGATATCCAAGCTGTGAATGTGGTGATAAACTTTGATTTCCCAAAGCTGGCAGAGACTTATCTCCATCGTATTGGCAGATCAGGTGAGAGGAAAAACATTTTAGGTACAACTTTGCTGATGACTCTGATGTTTCTTAGGCTTGAATTGGCTTCTGTTTTTTATTCCTGTATCTGAGAGTTATTTTAGGTAGCTTTGATTTTTCTGACAAATTTATTTTTGGGTATCATCTCAGATGGTTATCCTCACAAATATCTGAATAAAGGGCTGTTCTCTTGAAACTGGCCTGAACAGCCTAATGGGGGGGGGGGAAGCATATTTTGCTTTAATCTCAGGAGACTTGCTGATGCTCCTGTTTGCAGTTTGGGAAAATTCTATACTGAAAACTTAGCTTCCGTGGTGTCTTAAGCATAGTTTTCTTCTGCATGTGCTCCAAGGTATGTTTCTAATGTCTGGACATCAGCAAAATACGTAAAGTAAAGAAAATATGTAAAGTAAACAAAGGAACTTGGTGTACTTGAACTTTGTAGTTCAGGCTTGTTCAAGATCTCTGTTATTGAAGAAGGGCTGGGTGTGCATAATGCAGTAGTGGAAGACTTTTTGCTGGTAATTAATGAGGAGGTCTGGTCAGAACTTTTTGAACCTCCTGGGTTTTGTTATTCCTATGGCAGTACAAAACTCCATACCAAAAACTGATGTGAAAGTTGTAGAGACCTGTGGCGGTGTCTGGATTTGCTTTTATCAGAGAGCAATGTTAATAACTCCACAGTCTGCAGACTTTTTCAATCAGCCTTCTATTACTTATTTTAGTCTTTTTTTTTTTTTTTTTTGGTCAAGGTCGCTTTGGTCATCTTGGCCTGGCCATCAACTTGATCACCTATGATGATCGATTCAACCTGAAAAGTATTGAGGAGCAGTTGGGAACTGAAATTAAACCCATACCAAGCAACATTGACAAGAGCCTGTATGTGGCAGAATACCACAGTGAACCTGTAGAAGATGAGAAACAGTAAACATGTGTGTATGTAAATGCCTTCCTGAATAGAGAAGTTGTGTTGCATGAAAGAAGAGCTGATGTGTGAATGTTACTGCAGGGGAAGAGGGAAACTGATGTGCTGAAGAGGCTCTGAATGTGAAAACAAGGGTTTGAAATAGACTGTCAGTGCAAGGAATTCTGTGGGTGTGCTGAAGCTGGGAGGGGAGGATGAATAATTTTTAGTTGCTTTAATTGAAATGCTGACCATATGCTAAGGAGACCAAAAATGGGGGGAAAGGAGTGGTGGGGAATGCTGTTTGGTGAGGCCGGGATGGCTACTAGTAGCCTAAGGAATTCTTTCTGTATTGCTTAGTTAAAATGAGAAATTGGTGGGGGGCAGAGAGGAAGGTGGTCCTCAAAAAGGTGAGGAGAGAAAATGGATAGCTTTGAGAACAGAGCACCAACAAAAGAGCCTAAGCACCTCACCAGTTAGAAGGAACAGGTTCAAGCTAAAGGTGCTGCATCTTTTGCATCCTTTGGTTCATAGAACTCTTGCAAGTAAACACAGTAGGTAGAAAAGCTGTAATTCATCTTTGCTGCCACTCGAAGTCATCTACATAGCTTTAAAACAAAATGAACACTGTCAGAGACTCCTAAGTGTGCCCTTTCTGATTGTTGTCTGAGGAAAAACTGCTGAGTCGAGTCCTCTTATAAGAAGAAAACTCGCCCTGGATTGCAGTCAAGCAAAATAGCTACAGGATGATGTTTGATCTGGTTTTAGTTAAGATGCTATATCGTGCAAGATCAGACACCATAGTTTGGGTTGGAAATCATTCTTTTGTGTACTCTTCTCAAAGATCATGAATTAGAAAGAAAATCCCAATGAAGCTGCTGAAATTCTTCCCGGGTGACAAAAAAAAAAGTGGACATAGAAGCAGACTGCTAGATAGTGTTAAAATGAACCAATACCCCTTCTTTGAAATCGTTCAAGGATAGCCCTAGCCAGTCACACCAAGCTGTCTACAGCCTCTGCTTTGCTGGCTGAGCTTTCTCCATGTTTTATAAATAAATAATACCCCAGGTGATGAACTTGGAAAAGGCTCTTGGGTGGCTTCCTTAAGGGGAATGCTGTGACCTTGCCTGAGAACTGTTTGCCACTTCCTAAAGGACAAGAAACCAGTAGGTAGGTAGTTGTGCTCCATAGGTATAGCAGGGCATTAGCAGCACCTCTTTCTGCGAAGCTGTGGTTGAGGTTGAGCTGTTCCAAATGCCCTTTGCTTTTCCAGAGCTGCTACGTAGTCAGTGTGATTCATTACTTATGTTCTGGTTTTGCATAGAATTGATTTAACTATGGGTGTTGTGGTTGTTTTTTTGGTTGTGATTTTTTTTTTTTTAGGCTTTGATTACACATACCAGAAGGTGAAGCCCTTTGATCCAGATCTGTGACACATCGATTCTTTGGGGATACCCTTCTCTTTGTGGGTTTTTCTTCGTCTTTTCATTTTGGAACTATGAAGACTAAAGAGCTCGGCCTTTTTTTCTTTTTAAATTTGGCAGCAAGGAAGAAAGAAGATAAAAGGAGGAATGTCTTTTTGTTTTTCCACTTGTTTGCACTGTGTGCTGATTGAACATTAGTTGCACTAACTGCTGGTTTTAAATTTTTTTTTTCTTTGGGTGGGAGGGGCAGCAAGGGAAGAAGAGAAACCCTGAAAAGAGAAGAATCTTGATGAACACGAGCTTGTCTGCTATTTCAAATTCTTCAACCATTGACTGAGTGCATTTCAACTTCTCCCTGGTTACTCATCTGTTTTTAAGCTAAAGAGCTTGTTACTTATTCGTGCAAAGTGCCTTATGCTATGAGACCATTCAGAATATCACCTTTCCGACACAGCCCAAGGAATCAACAGCCGTTTTTGGTTTCAGGTCAAAGTTCCCCTCTCTTCCCCCTCTCCTCCTCCCCAAGTACTCAAGCCCAGGGCTGGGAGGTGAAACGTATTGGTAATACTACTTTTTTCTTCAACTTTTTTTTTTTTAAATTGGAGGAGTTGATATGCATCTGCAGTTCACCCACACTGTAAATACCTGTATTTAAAATGAAACCAACTTAAAATCTGGGCTGATTAGGTGCAGCATCATAGCTCCAGAAGGAAAGAGTAGCCTGTCATCCTTTGCAGGAGCCATAAGAAAAGCCCTATGCTCTAGCAGAACACTAAAGACTGGTTTCCATAAGAGTCTCCATTAGTAGTTACAGCACTTGATATGTAGACTTGTTTCAGAGCCATGGCCCTCTTTCCTCTGGTGCAGTGTGTCCCTTAGAAAATCAGATGTGTATATTGTACAAACTTTGTAAATATGATTTTTTTTTTCTGTTTGGGTTCATATATAACTTTTTCTTTTGTGATGAAGGTTGCTGGGGTTAAAGGGATTAGACTGATTATGGGAGCAGCTAAAGATGAGAGGGGCTCAGTTTTCTGCAACACTAAACAATGAGAAGTGCTCTGACTTCCGTGAAGAGCAGGCCTCTACAAGCGTCCCTTGTCAGGGTGGGTTTGCTCTGGTGCTAGCAGCACTGTCCTGTACCGCTCATGTGGAAGAGATCACTTGTGGGGCTGCAAAGCCTCAAAATCTGTAGCTCAGCCTGTTGGGAGATGCTCTTCGATTTCCCCCTTAGAAACTTCAGAAACTCGACAAGCTCTGAAGGGGGCCATGACTGTGTTCCATCATGGCATGAGGGAAATCCAGCGGGTGTCAGTGTTGCTGAGCGGTATATGCATAAGGCATGGATTTGGGTTTAAGAGAAACCATAGAAAACCAATTTACATGCATAAACTGACAGTTCTGGAGCTTTGTGGGATTGATTCACTTCCTGCAGCATTGTGCGTTTTCTGCCCAGAGCGGCCTCTATACAGACTTGTGAGCAGGTAAGGGCAAACCCCTGTTAATGTCAGAAGCTGCAGAAAGCTGCTTGCCATCTCCTCTGTTTTGGCATGAATTGCTGTCTGTCGTTTTGCATTGTATATTGCTGAAAAGTGCTTTCTGGTCAAGTAGTGTTGCTTTAAATTGTGCCCCTCCCAACATGCTTGATGTTTGGCCTGATCTACAGGCAAAAGGAGTGAGACAAATCAAAAACCGTACTCTTTTTAAATTCCCTTTTAGCCTGTTCACCAACACTGTCAGGAGGCACCTGGATGAATGCAGTCCCTTTTGCTCAGTCATTTATTGCGTATACAGATGCTGCACTCACACCACGCTTGCTTACCTTTGAGGCAGGAATTAATTGTCTTAATTTCTCCCCATTTTGACCCTTTTTCTTTTTTAAATTTGAGTGAAATTGTTTGGAACTACAAGGCGGGCTTACCCCTCCGTTTCCTTGAGGATCAGAAACAGAAGCCAGGTGCCTCCTGACAATAGCTTTGCAAGGTGGAAAGATTTTTGTGTTTGGGATTTTTTTTTTTCTTTTGTCAGCAGTGACTCCATAATTGTAGCAAATGCTGCACTAGAGTACAAACTCAAGAGCTTGGTCACAGACACTCTGTGAGCCACACAGCTTACATCTGACTGGCAGGTACTAAATGTAAACAATTTTGGGGTGCTTTTTGGGGGTGGGGGGTGGGAGTTTGTGGGTGGTAACTTTGACCAAAAGTAAAATCTTGCTCTTGTACTGCAGCCAGCTTATGATTTTCCAGAGAGACAGAAGAGGGATCATTTTAGTGCAACAAAGACATGAAAAATGTAAATAAAAGTTTTGTATCTTACCAGGGCACGCACATGTAACAAGAACAGGATAGCGATGTCGAGTCAGATGTGTGTGCTCTGCTTGGATTTGTGGTAGGTTAGCCTGGTGCCATGCGTTGATGGTCCCTCTTGAAGCACAGAACTTTTGAAAGTATTACTTTAAACTTGGCCTCTAATTGAGGATTGGCACTTACCTAAACTATCGGGGCACCATTTCTAGGTGGCTTTTTGTCAAGAAGGAAGCAGCCTATTTTTGGTGCTAGTAGGCTATCTCTAACAGATGCGATCTTGCAAATGGAAAGATGCTCCAAAGGACTAGGATAATCCTAGTTTTTTTGGTTTTGGGGTTTGTTTTTTTTTCTTTTTTAATTTTGTTTCGGGGTTTGTTTTTTTTTTTTGTTGGGTTTTTTTCCCCCTACCCAGGAGTAAGCAGCGTGTATAAATCTTGGCTTTCCGAGATTCCTTGCGAGCTCCTGTTTTTGCTGGTCTCGTACCAGCCTTTACATTTATGCATTAGTTGGAGCCTTCAGTGATGAGCCCTAGGTCAAATACTTCCCCTGACAAAGATAACGTGAATGAGAATCTGATATATTCTGCGCTTTTCCCCTCAGAAGTCTAAAAGCGTCACACCAAGAATCTGATGAAATGGAGCTTCACAGCTGGGAGAAGCGGCTGTGAAGAGGGTGATGCGAATCTTCAGCCAGCTTACTTGAGAGAAACTGTAGGCTGGTCTCTGGGTGTGCGCCATCAGGAGTGCACTGCAGTTGCTGGAGGGCTTTTCCCAAAGGGAGGGGGGTGGGTTGGTCTTAAATACACTTTCAATTTCCAGAATGAGATGGGAGCATCTTTCCTTTGCCCTCCGTGACTTTTTTTGTGGGTAAGAACAGGGAAGCTCAACATGAATTCATGTTGCATACATGTTGGTATCAAATCATCTCATTCTGATCTTTTGTTCTTTATTTTTACTTGGGATGGGGGAGGGTGTCTGCTCCAAGGATTTAAAAATGCTTCACACACTTGTGGTTTTTTTTTCCAACAACTGATAGGACACAAACCTGAGCAGATGGCTGTCCTGCCTTGGTTTCTGTTCTAGAGGTTACGGAGATGCCATGCCACGTCTCCCAAGCTGCCGTTGCGGTGGTTCTTGTCCTGGTGGCTGGACTTTGTAATGCTGGGGCCAAGCAGCTGTTACTTTCTGAGGATGGAGTGAATTTTGTTCCCAGGAACTCCAGCAGTACAGCTGCCATGGTAAAGGTTGGGCAACAGTAGTCTGCACAGGGAGTTTTCCGATTGCTGTGAACTTCTGGTCCGTCTTTTGTGAATCACAGTTTATCTTCACAATAAACCAGGTCTGTGGACCAAAGAGCATGCATCCGATCTTCAAAATGAGACTTTGGCAGACTGTCATATAGGTTTTGCTCAGTTCACCGTTGTGTTGCTGAAATGTCCCTACATGGAAGCATTGTTAAATTCTGCTATAGACAAGTTAGGGAAGGGTGGGGAGGGGTGTGGGGAGGGATGGGTTTATTAAGATACAGCCTTGCTGTATTTTAACCAATAATTATGGGGAAGGGGTGTCAGGAGAAGAAAATAGTCACTGTTCCCTTTATTGAAAGAAACTGGAACTTCTATTTCAGAAAAGAAATTATTTGCAATTCAGGTGGAATATCATAATCCACTGGTCCCTAGTCAAGAGGTTGGTATTCTTAATGTTAACCAGCAAACAACATGGACTAGTTCTTGAAAACGTTCAGGGGAGGGAGGGGAAAATTGGCTTTCTGTTAAATCGGTAATTGGCAAACTCTCCAGTGGAGCTCAGATTTTGTTGAGAATGTATTTTCTCTGGCTGTATGCGTGTCGCAGCACTGACTTGTGAAGAGCTTCATGAGTTCCGAGTGCAAAAAAGATGAATGGTAAAATCCTGATTTTGTTGATTAAACTCAATAAAAGCTCCCTGGAACTCCAGTTTGGTCTCGTTTTTTCTTTTAACTGCGCTGAGCGAAAAGCGTGCTGACCTCTTTATAGAGAACCCTGGCTCACAACAAGCTTTGGCGGGAAGCCTCAGGAAGAGGAGTCAATCTTGATAAACTGAAAGGTTCTGCCCTGGAGAGTGACACGCAGCTGCAAGAGGCTTTCTCTTTCCATACAGACCCTCCAGCCTAGGTGGCATGTGCTCTTCCAGGCTCCAATGCTCCGCAGTCTCAACTAGACTAGTAGACTTTACCTGGCATCTGGTTGCAGTGCCGAATTAGCCCCAACCTTGACAATGAGAGTTCCTGTAAGGGGCCGGAGTAGGGCTGCAGAAGTCTGCTGGGGCTGTATCTTTACATCTTTCATCAAGAGTCACCCCTGAGCTCTGCCTTGCTGGCTGCTTGCGCTCCAGGAAACTTCTTGTGTGTGCTGTGGTCACGTTAGTTCCCAGGCAGGAGAGCCATATGAGTTTCTCTTCCACAGGTAATGGAGGGTGTGGGATGTGACAGGCTCTTCTGACCAGAGTGACTTGTGGGATCAGCTGAAGTACCCGTGAAAGGTGCATTGTTTTTTTTTCACATCTAAGGGAAAGCCGGCTAGAAAGGGAGGGAAAGCTGCTGCCATGCTTCAGTATATATATTAATACTATATTCCCAACCCATGGTCAGTTTTCTTGAAATCAGAGTAGGTGAGCGCCATCAGCAGTTAAAATGAGCGAGGTAAAAACTATTTGGGTATCCTTGTGGAAGAGGCCTTATAAAACATACTTGGTGCATACAGCTGAAGTGCAGTGTGAAAATTTCATGGCAAATGTCAAAAAGCGAGACTGCAGCTTTTCATGAGAGAGTGTGTTAAGTCATTGGGTGGGAGAAAAGCGTTGTTCTATTCAATGCACTTCTTGAACCTTACACTGGCAGTGCTGTGAAAGCTCTGAAAATAGTTTGTAAGCAGTGACCAAGGCTACGTGACAGGGAACGGTGCGAGACCTTCTTGAGACTGGAACTCACCAGCTGTTCTCGGAAAACCTCACGGGTAATTGTCCGACATAAACACAGCAGTAATTGTGTATGCAGAGTTTCTGATTCAGTAGATCCTGGAGTTCTTCCATCTGTTGGATTCTTCAGCTAGAGCCAGCCTGATTTGCAGTAGTTGCATTCGAGCAGCATGCAGGGTTGTGTAAAACTCCAGACATTTTCTCTTCTCTACTGGTCAGTGAAGAAAAGGGAACGAAGACTGGAAATAAAGTAATTATGAAGGACAGTGGCTTTTGCAGGCTTTTAAAAATTTGTGTGGGGTATTGGTTTCAGGTGGCTATGCTGTCACCTGCTTTCAGTCAAAAATTCCATGGACCAAAGCATAGGTGAGCCCCTGAAACCTGCACAAATTAAGTACTTTTAGTCTGGTTTAGACGTGTAAACTGACAGCTCCAACGTGTTACGAGCTCATGTCAGTATTTCTAGTGTGGGGAGTGGGGAAAAAAGCCAGTGCTACTGGAGGGCTAGGATGTACCAGCATCACCGGGAAGCCTGCGGCTGGCCCCAGCTGCGGCATCGTGCAGAGGATGGTACAGCAGGTAGTGCCAGAAACGGAGGCTGAAAGCAGGACTTGATCATGCACAGCAAGAAAGGGTGCTGCTGGCTTGGGAGCCTCTGTTCTTCCTGCTGCAGCCCACTCCTGGGGTAGGCCTGGGGCTGTGCAGGACCCCCGTGTGCCAGTCCTGCCTGGTGCTGCTGCCGGAAAATGAGGGATAGTGCCTGCAGTGGGACTGCTTGTGGGCTGGCGGGAGCGGGGGCCACTGCTTCCCCACGACCGACAGGCTGAAGGTGCTGTTGGGGACTGCATGCTCTGCTGTGCTCCTGTGCCCCTTTAGTCGCATCCGGTGGGGTTGTGTCCCTACGGCCAGCAACCCCTGCTTCCCACCTGCCCTCTGCAAGGTGCAGAGTCACTGCAAGGCCTGGCTGCCCGGGCTGAGGGGCTGGGTTGCGCCAGGCTGCAGCCATGGGGCAGACTGTCCCAGGTCTGGCTGTAACTAGAGTTAATGTTCTCCATAGCAGCCCATACTGTGTTTTGGATTTGTGACTAAAACAATGTTGGTAATGCACCAGTGCTTTGGCTGCTGCTAAGCAGTACTTGTGCTGAGGTTTTCTTTTGTCTCTTCCCCCGCCCCCCACCTCCCCACCAGTGAGTAGGCTGGGGGATGCACAAGAACTTGGGACAGGACACAGACCGGAGAGCTGACTTCGACTGTTGAGAGGGATATTCCATACTGTATGATGTCGTGAACAGCAATAAAAGCTGTGGGG
>NW_009221564.1:0-1888 GCF_000690835.1 Fulmarus glacialis
AGCACCAGCCTCGGGGCCCTGGCTCAGCCCGCGGGGTGTTCAGGGATGAGCAACACCTCCCAAGGACCACTGGTGAGCCTGGCCGCAGGGGAGAGGTGGGAGCCAGCGCTCCGGCCCTGAGAGTCTCCTGCACAAATAACCTCCTGTCCCCCGTAACACCAAATTCTTCCTCTCCCAGTGAAGAGAGAGGATGGAAGAAAGGAGAGACCTGGTGGCACCAGAGGAGAGGTGGGCCCACACACAGTGGGAACGTGGAGCAAAATGTGCCCGTGTGGTGGGAATGTGCTTCAAATCTTTTGAAGCCTGTGCTGTTTCTCGTGCCCCAGGCCAGGTCCCTGCAGCAGGAGCAGGCTGAGCACGCAGCATCTCCAGATGTACCCTTAGAGAGTCACCGCTGCTCATCCTGGGCAGTAGCACTGCTCTCCCAAGGCCAGAGCCGTGGCTTTGAGTCACCACCGCGGAGCCTTGGGCTGTCCCTCCGCAAGAGCACCCTGGCCACTCACTTTCTGCACTGCTAAAGTTGGCTCTGGGGGATTTTGTCGGGGCTGAGTCCTCGTGCTGGGCCAACCACACCCTTGATGTCCTGGGCAGAGCACCCTGTCCTTGCGCCCTTGTGTGGGGATGGGGAGGGACGCTGGGCTGCCTTTTGCAACCCAAATAGCTGGGGGGAAGCTGGTGTCTGCGTAAGCTCGTGAAACACTGCTCCCCACTGAAACACGTGCTCCCTCCTGCAGAAGGGTTTCCACGAGCAGGCACTGGTGGGTGCAGCGCCTCCGCCCACCTCCCACGGGCAGCTCCGGGGGCTGGCTGCAGGAGGGCTGAGGCCAGGCAGCTGGGGCAAGGAGCGGGGTGGGAAGCATGGCCACCGCATCCGGTATGGGTTTTTGGTTATTCTGGGTCTGCTGAGTAACGGCAGCCCTGCTGCTTCCCCTGCTGCTTCCCTAAGTCAGCAAGAGCCACCACAGCACTGCCCCAGCGCCTGCACAGCCCAGGCACAGGCTCGGTGCTCTCGTGCAGGAGGGCAACTGGAGCCCCCCAGAGCAGCGTTGCTGCACCCCGACATGGGCGCAGGTGTGTGCACAAGAGGAAGGGGGAAAGGGCCCCGCTTTGGGCTCTATTGCTCAATCCTTCCTTCCACCCTGCTCGTGGATGGGTCCTTCCCAGGTGACAGCTCAGCCATATGGAGGGAGAGCTGCAGCAGAAGGAAGGGGATTTGACCTGGCCATGGAGAAACACTTTCCGTTGAATCCTGTCCCCACGCATGCAGGTGGGGCAGTAACATTTCTGGAAGGGGAAATGCATGTTGCATTCCTGGGCACAGTCTCCATCCCAGGCCAGGAGCAGCAGGCGGAGGTAGATGCAGGGAGACAGCAAGGCGAGCACAGAAACTCAAGCTTTTGGAAGGATGCAGGGAAGCGTTCAGGGCCAGGGAGGGAGCCTGGGGCTGCAGCCAGGTGGCACCCGCAGTGCGGCGCAGAGAGGTGGGAGCAGAGCAGGGGCCTGCTAGCACGAGGGCCATGTCCCGGCGGGCTGGGGAGGACCTGCTGGGGAGGGCAAGCAGCACACAGCCTATGTTGAACCTCCTGTTCTCGCCAGGCGGTTAAAGCGGCTTGGGGTTTTCTTTCCCCACAGTCACCACTAGTTTTCAAGCGCTCCTAAGTCTCGCCTCCAGCCTGGCTTCACCCCCAGGCAGCCAAGCAGTTTGCCAGGGGTAAGGAACCTACGTGACTCTTTGACTCTGGTGCTCAATGCGTTAAGAGCAAGCCCCCGTAGCAGCCTCACATTAAACTGGAGAGCGTGACCCACTGAGGCACTGCAAACCGAGGCCGTTAGACCCAGAACAAAGCCGCTTGTTGGGCCGGGGCCAGGTACAGCTGCCGCAGCGGCA
>NW_009221564.1:1955-25860 GCF_000690835.1 Fulmarus glacialis
AGGACGCTGGTGTCGGACACCCCCCACGGACAGGCATTACTGTGCTTGCCAGCATCCGGCCATTGGTGTCAGAGCCCTCCCGTTTCCCCCACGACAGTGCCCTGCATGTCCCTGTCCCTCATCTTGAGCTTGCAACACCCAAGTGCCTGCACAGGCATCACCCTTTCAGACTGGGGCAGAGGGCAAACCCACAACAGCCGGGAAAGGAAGGTGGCGGGCGAAGGGTGTTGCCCACCCTCATCCCTTCCCACATCAGCTGAGGCTGACAGAGCCCGGGCCTATCACGGGCAGGAAGGATGTGCAAGACCAGCAGCCTTGCGGGGTCCAGCTCAGAGACAAGCTTTGCAGAGGAAACAGGAGCACCGTCACCAACCACAAAAACCAGGATCAGCCCCAAACCACTAAGTCTGTGGGGCAGAGCCCAGAGCTGGAGCAAGTGTGTGGAGCACGGCAGGGCGGCTGCATGGCCTGGTGAGAGTGAGGGGAGCCAGTAATCGAGGAGATAGGGCTGAGGAGGAGTGTAAGCACAGGGATAAGGACAACATCCACTTCTGGGACAAACGCTACAGCTCAGGAGGGATGCAGCAAGAGCTCCCACAAGCAGCCCCTGCTCGCTGCTCAGCCACAGTGCTGCGATGGAGGCACCCTCAGGGACTCCACCACCAGACCCTGCCTCAGCTGCCAGACACAGGGTGCCAGGGAGGGCACGGGGCCCAGTCTGGCTCTCGACAGCAGCCTCAGCTCCTGCCCTAATCGATAGGGCAGGACGGGCTGGGCCCTGCTACAACTGCCTCTGCTTCCGGGGACGGTGGCAGCGCAGCAGATGGCGGGGCCAGGCACCCCAGGCGTGTTTGCTGCAGGGCGGCATGGACCCTGCCCAGCTGGTGCTCGGCAGCAGGACGAGGAAGGGGAGAGCTTGCTCCACCCTCCCCGAGCAGACCTGCGGGCAGGCAGGGCTGCAGGTGGGCAGCACGAGTCCTCAGCATCATACGTGCTCTTCCCAGATTAAACAACTGGGCTGGCACTGGGACAGGGAGCAGATAGCTCTATTAGGGACTGTTTGTCCTGATACAGGACAGCTCCACAACTAGCTTAATAACCTTCTGATAACAGGCAGAGGCACGCTCCCTCGCAGAAGCACAAAGGGCAATGACCGTCCCCTTTAACACAAGCCAAGAGAAGGCTGGGATGGCTTCAAAATAAGTCCCTTCCCTTTCCCCCTGCTTGATTATGAAGCACAGCAAGGGGTACACGGCAAAGCCCCTGCTCATCTCCCTCCTGCTAGGGTCTCCTTCCCAGTTCCTGGGTGCTGACTTCTGCCAGCACCCTGGTACCGCACGTGGCACTCAAGCCCAGCCTGTGCTCGCTGCTCTTCCCCTGCCAGCCAAGCTGGAGGGCAGCCCAAAGGGAAGGGGTTTACACAGCCCCGGGCCATTGCTCTGTAAGCTGGGTAAGGAGTGCTGGCACCCGCAGGAGGGATGAAGCTGGCCAGGCAGGTCCGCAAGCTGCGGGGAATGCCTGCCTTTTTGGTGCTACATCTCCAGTTCCCTGGAGATGAGGCCAGTAGGGATATTCTGCTCAAAGTAAACGACCAGTCCCTCCAGTCACCCAGTTTGATTAGAAACAAGGCTTCATTAGTTAGACATAGTACAAGGGGGCTGACAGCTAACCCACAGGCTATGTATGCTCAAGGCAGTACTGGTTTAGAGGGCAGAGACACAGAGTAGGAAGCACTGAAATAGCCAAACCCGTGACTGAGGCATCATTTTCATCGATGAGTTGAACAGCAAAGTAAGGCAGGGCTGGTATGTGCCTGTGGAAAAGTGGTGGTAGCTTCAGGCTCATGGCAATGGCCAGCCTGAGGCCTGAGCCTACAGCCGCCTGGGGCTGCCTGTAGCCTGTCTCCAGAGCCCTGTGGCCACCCCAGGCCTAGGTATCTCTCCAGCTACACACACCTCAAGAAGAGCGTGCTCCAGGTAGATGCAGGCAGGGAAATGCTGAGATTCAGACCAGCCTTGCTCCATGCTAGCAGCTGAGCGCTGGAGCCAAGTGCACCCAGAAAAGGAGAGGGGAAGGAGGGGGAAAATAGAGAGTGTCTAAGAGCACAGCTGGGGGACTGCATGCTCAGAGCTGTGACAGGCAGAAGACATCTGCAGCTGGTTCAACAGATGTCACACCTTTCCACAAACCCTGGCTCTCCTATGCAGTCCCTGTTCCTGCACGGCCATCAGTCGGAGCTGCCTGCAGTGCCAGAGTGGAGGAGCGTGTCCGGGAAGCCCTTGCACACACCCAGCTGATGCAATGAGGCCAGTTAAGCCTATCACTGGGCCTAGTGCGAGGAGCCCCACAGCAAAGTGTTCATGATCACAAATTAACCACAAAGGGGTTAATCTGGTAACAACCAGGACAAAACCCTAAGGGAAAACAAAGCAAGTTTTTCATCAAGAGGCAGGAGACAGGTTGTGGCAGCACATGTGAGCTTCCCTGTCAGTAGCTGGAGGAATGCAGAAGAGCAGGGAGCTGTTAACGGGACCAAAAGGCTAGTGCTGAGCTGAAGGCACAGACCCGCAGAGACATGGCAAGAAGAAAAAGCAGATGAGTAGTCACTTCTGCAGTAAAAATCAGGAAGAGCTTGAGAAGAGCTATGGACAGGCTGTCGTGGTTTAACCAGCTGTTGTGGCACACAGCTGAAACTTTTGGTTCTGGCAGTCCACACTTTGTCAGGCGCCTCAACACATACCCAGACACTGGCGTGGCAGAGCGAAGGTGCAGCTCAGCCAAGATGGAAAAAGCAAGCTCCAGGGATGGGCTTTTTCAGGGCATCAGCCTACGCAGAAGAGACATCAACGAGCTCGTCCAATAACTCCAATTTTGACTCTTACCCTTTGTGAAAAGTGCAGCTATAGAAGGCGAAGACAGTACTTACACAAGCTCCTTAAATGGCAAGATGAAGGCGGAAAACCCTTACTGGTCTTTACTGGCTCAGCTCTCTCAGACTCCTTCCCCTGGACAAAGTGCTAGGTGCTGGCAGCGTTTCCACTGAGCTCACTCCCGCTTGCGATCTGAGATTGCTCCAAAGGAACAGAGAGCAGCAGCCATATGCCCATTTAGGAAGAGGGAAGAAAGTGGAATGCATTGTGACATCTGCCTCAAGACAGTATAGATCTTGTCAATCAAATCTATAGAAGGCTAGATAAAAATATCGGCCACTGCAGGCCTTCAGCAACTCAACTGCTTCTTGAAGTGACAGGAGAAAGTCTAATAGTACATGATTCCAAGAACATCCAACAGCGTGCTGCGAGGTGGCCTTCAGACCACTACAAAGTACGGAAACTGAACTCCCCGCTCTCCTAAGGCTATGAGGATGGCATAGCTGGGTTTGAGCAGGGAGGGAAACTTTCTCCTCTGACCAGGTGAGACTGGAGCAGGAGGATGCTGTGGGACCCAGTCACTGCTGTTTTCTAGATGAAAGAAGCTGAAGCCACAGACACCAGCTTAGTGTATGAGGAAGGTTTGGATGTCGTAGTTGCAAAGAGCTGCCATGCTCAGTATCCAGAGAAAATAGGCATCAGGTCACTGAATGACAAATACAAAGTCTTTAAAGAAATCAAGATCACTTCGCCATAGAGGTTTTGTCACCAAGGATTCAGGAGTCGGAAAACTTGCCCTGAAACTGTGCATTGAACACTTATAGCAAGACAGAGACACTGCTCTGGGAAAAGCAACCATCAGTAAAGGTCCCCGCTTGGGGTATCAGATCCCACCTGGCAACACCTTAATGTGGTGTTACAGGCCCATTTCTGCTCAGCCCAACAGGGAGCTTCAACTGCATTGGAACACAGCATCTCCACTTGCTCTTCACTGGGCAGGGTGCAGAGACCCTGTGACACAGCAAGCCCAGGCCAGGCAGCAGCATTTTTTCAGCTGCATTTAACTCTGTGCAGGAGAGGTTGAGATAAGGTAAAACCTGGTACAGGGAAGAACCTGGGGGTAGGTACTCCCACCTCCACAGCCACAGCAGCAACAGCTCCTGCGAGAGGCATGCCTCAGAGGGCCTGTACAGCCAGTAAGCACCTTGCTGGGGCTGGAAGCAAACAGGGTGCTCACCTGAGGGCAACTGTCACAGGAGAACAACACAACCAGTACCTGCTGTCAGTATAATCCTGTTTGGGCCTTGTTCCTTGGTTGTTGCTTGGGAGCCAGGCAGGTGAAGATTAGTCTAGCAGCCCATCAGTACCCACCCTGAACAGGAGGGGGAAAATGGCTCGAACCCTGTGAGATGTTGAGGAACCCTTGAGGCTGCTGCAAAGCTAGCATGCAAGACCTTGCAAAGACATTACAGCAGTGCAAGAGGATGAAACAAGGAAAACGCGACAATTCAATAAATATAAGCTTTTATTACAATAGAAAATAGTAAAACTCATGTTAAAATAGACTCTTGCTTTTGGACTGCTCAGAAAA
This sequence comes from Fulmarus glacialis, assembly GCF_000690835.1. Classification (NCBI taxonomy): domain Eukaryota; kingdom Metazoa; phylum Chordata; class Aves; order Procellariiformes; family Procellariidae; genus Fulmarus; species Fulmarus glacialis. The sequence continues at coordinate 6,417 of NW_009221564.1, forward strand.
CCCTAAGCCTCACTTTTATCTGCCAGTGCCCACCAGGGTCCTGACCCCTAAGCGATGCGTAACAAGTTTCTGTGCTAAGAGCCTCACAGCTCCTCCCTCCCTAGTGACAGTGAAAGACTACAGCAGCAGACTTAGCCATGCCCCACCAGGCAGGCAGGTAAGGGCTCTCTGTGGGGTTATTAGTACAACATGCCTCATCCCCTTGTGCAGTCAGGCTCCTGTTTGAAGTAGACAGCTTTAGGGAAGCCGTGGACAAGAGGGAGGGGGAGGAAAGAAAAAAAAAAAATCAGCAGCAGATAATGGCAGCTGTTCTGAGACAGCTAGGAAGGCAGCAAATACACCTGCTAGAAAGATCACAGCACCCAACTGCCTCTGGCCTGCTGTTTGCCTCGTACCACAGCATGTCCCACTGAACATGCTCTGGCCTGGCTCCCCTCTTCCTTCAGTGACACTCTATGTGACCCTGAAGGAGACTAGCAGACACTGCCAAGTTAAAACTCTGTGTAGCTTATGCAGCATTAAAGGAAACACCCTCCACCTCCTCCTTCCATGGCCAGCCCAGTGCAGGTGAGTGACTGTGCAGTCTGGACCATCATGTGTTCCCCTCCTCCTCACCGACAAGGGCCAGGGGCAAGAGTAGAGTAGAAAGCAGAGGCCACAGGACAGCAAGGTCAGATAGGAGTGGGAGACACTTGTGCACTACTGCCAGCACAGCAGCACTCTTGACTCCAAGTCCTGCCCCCCTACAGCCAGCAAGCTCACTCCAGTCCCTCGTACACAGCCTTCCGTAGCTCGATTGAGAACATCTCCTCCCAGGGCCCACGGATCCACTCCACCAGCTCTACCAGGAGCTGAGGGCACTCTGTGCGGATGTGCCAAGTGCTCTCCACCTTCAGCACCTGGGAGGGAGGAAAGAGAGGGAGGCGGATGAGCAGGGCCTAGCCTCAAAGGCGTAGATCAGCCGTGAGCCACCATTCCCCAGCGCAGCTGCCAGCTCCTCCCAATTCCTAAGTGACATCCTCCTCCCTCTCTGCTGCCAGCCGCGGAAGCGTCCCTGCACGACTTTTGTGCAGCAGTAATTTACTGTGCTCCCCTGCCTCTGTGGTACAAGGCCCTAGGTTAGGACGGGAGATGACAGCCCCAAGACACTCTTGGCAGGACAGGATCCAAGCACAATCCAGCCCCCAGCATCTTGTTGTGTCCCATGACCACCTCCTGGTTACCTCATCATAAAGCATCAGCTTGATGTCACAAGGACAGAGGCGATAGGTTATGACATTGCTAATACTGCTGATTGGCTGCTTCTCCTTCAACTGGATGTTGCTCCTAGGAGGCGTTTCTGTCTCATGATCTTCATCCAAGGAGGACTGCACCTGCCACTGGTGATTCTCCTCCAGCAGAAACAGCATGCTTCGGGTGCTCAGCAGGGTCACAGGGAAAGCAGATGCCCCTAAAAGGATACGAGGGAATAGGAGAGGCTTTGCTGAGAGCCTGAGTCACCACAGAACCAGCTTCGCTTTCCATTCCTCCCCTAGGGAAGTCCTTTCCAGCAACAGTAACTGGGTGAACAGCCTTATCCAGCTTCCTGACTGAAGAAGGGGAGCAGGGTATCTAAATGTGGCTAGGCTTGACCAGCTTATCCAAGCTCATTGCAGGAGAATGCATATGAAAGACCACCCCCCAGCAAGCCTTGTCCAGCCTACGTTCCTCATGTGAGGTGTGAAAAGACACTTGAGTCCTTTGACCTCTTAAACAACACTTTACTACTCCTTAGTTAAAAGCCAGCAGCTCCAGCTAAAAGGCTGCCTTTTTTGGCCTGAATTCGTCTGGCTGGAGATATCTGATGGTTGGAACAGAGAGCACACACATAAAGTTTAATACCAAGTTGGGATGTGTCATAAGTATGGCAGGAAGCAAAGTAGTTTTGATAAACTGTAGGGAGCATAAATATCATCCAACTGATTTCAGTGGATGCAAAAGAAAAGCACTAGAACTTGGGAATAAGTCAGATGCACAGAAATAGGGAACCACTAGCAGAACTGGCTGAGGTCACAGGGGATCACAGTCTGCTACAGCAACATGTTGCTTTTCTTGTCACATCTCACTCTTGGGAATTAGTAGGAATATCAGAAATTGGGATGTTTAATTAGCCCTGTCTACTTGGCAGTGAGGTCTCAGCTGGAACTGTGTCCTGTTTTGGGCACCATACTCTAAAAAAGGAGGAAAAACTGTAGAGTAAGAAAAACGCACTTTAAGTTCTCCCTCCCACAGGCTATTTGTTCAGCTTGAGGAGACTAATAAACATACTTCCCACAGATTCCTTCTCATTCTCGTTCTCTCATACCTCTCCAATGACCAATGGGGAAGGAGGATGCAAGAGCAGTAACAAATTGGTCAGAATGTGATTAACAGCTAAGTTGATTTTTTCAGTGTCCCAAGCTAAGACGACACTGGAATTGTTCACTAAAGACTCAAATCCCATGTAGCCCTCAGCAAGCCCTGGGACAGGACTTGGCAGGCTCCAGCAGGCTGCTCCTGTCCTACGGTCTCAAGTTCTGGATACCTGCTTCTGTTTTCCCAAACCGAGGAGCCTTTCAGCTCCTCACACAAACCAGCTGTGTGTATAACCCCTCAGCTTTCCCTCAGCTCAGGGCAATGATCCAGCCCTTAGATCATTTCCAGCTTCTCAGAAGCCATTCTGAGTTGTCACCAAACCTGGTGTGCAAGACCAAGTACTCCCTGGAGCCTGGACTTCCACATCAAAAAGGGCTGGGAGACTCATTGGATATATAGGAAGAAGCATGCTGCTACCCTCCTGCATGTCTCAGCCCTCACCCATGCCCCCGCCCCATCTCTGCTGCAATGGCCCAGCTCTGTTCCCACAGACTGTACACTAAAAACACAAGCATATAAGCAGACAGCACAAGGTGTGGGACACCTGGCCACTGAGATCTCCTGTACCTTGGATCAGGTAGGCCAGCAGGTAGAAGAAACAAGTGTCATTTGCAGCTGCAGAAACTGTGGTCTTAGAGTCCAGCAGAGGCCTAGAGGAGATACAACAGCAGGCCGATCAAGGAATTGCTCTGTTTCGAGTCTAGGCTTGCTGTGAGCTAGCTACTGTTCACTCTCCTCTTGAGGATGGGAGGGACCCATCTCTTCCAGATGTTGCAAAATTCCTCTTTCCCCTGTTACTCTGCTCACCACCTTGCCAGCTAGGAACCAAATGCTTCTCGCAAGGGAGGAGCCAACTCTATGCCTCCCCCTTTTCCTCCCTCCATTATATTCTGCTCAGGCTCCTCCAGGAGAGCTGGAGTTGCCCAGCCTCGCTCAGTCCATGACACCCCTTTGCCTGCTCACCCCCTGTGCAGCAGGCACCTGAGCCAGCTGCCTTAAACCTGTAACGTAGGCCTGGCTGCCACTCCAGTGGTGCCTCCTCCTGTGCTGCCCTGTTTTGAGTACTATGCTTCCCAGGCACTGCTGGACAAACAGACATCCTCTTCTATTTGAACCCCCAATCTCTCAGAGGCTGTTCTTACCATAGCCAATGTTGTGGGTTCATTTCCACAGTGGGGATTTCCTTCACCTTACTCCGGTGCTTAGCAGGCAGCTCTTGCATGAGATCTAAAGAGGGCGAGAAGGTACACATCTTTTATTGCAAGCCCAAGAGCAGTACGTAACAGCTCAGGATGGTTCTCTAGTCTATGGAGAGGCACTGGAAGTTATGATGCCAGTGGGGTTTCTCCCCCAACTTTTTTCTGAGCTGGCAAGAAGTGGATTTCCAACATACATCCAACTACAGCTCTCCAAGAGCAAATCTTCCAAATACTCTCCCCCCTGCCCCCTCGGTACTCTTACATGTCAGGGTCTGCAGGAACTGGTCACAGCAGCTTTGGTTCCGGATCAGCAGATTGTAGGAGGCTTTTGGATTCTCAAACTCCATTCGCAAGCTCTGGTGGCAGAGTCCCACTTCCAGATGGGAAATATCAGACAGGTAGTGAGAGTCGTTCTTCTTCAGCCAGTCCGCAGGTTGTCCCCTAATCACAGAGCACAGCCCTCAGCTGCAGCAGGCTGCCCCATCTCCTCTCCCACATGACATTGCAGTGGGGGGGGAGGGGGGGAGTTGCCAGAAGAGCCTTTGCATGTCACCACACCTCCAGGGTAAGGCTAGCACAGGCTGGCACTACCCAGCACTCAGCCTTGCTGCAGAGTCTCACTTGCCACCATTCTCCTCACCTGATAACCCCAGTGACTTCCAGCACATAAATCTTGAGATCAGAGGCGACCAGGATTGAGAGGAACTCTCCTTGTCGGCCAAACTTCACCATGACCACCTAGAGCACAGAGAGGTGGGTCACAGCAACAGCCTGCCCCTTGCCAGCCCACCCATGGAAAGGACTGACTCAAACACACTCCAGCTCCCTTCACACCTCACAGTCTCTGGGATGCCACCCCAGAGCGGAACTTGCAGGGTGGCTAGAAGGATAGCCAAGGAGCTGTAGGAGTGGTGCTGCAGGAGCTCACCTTGAGGAAGCACTGGAACTCCTCAGCATTCTCCTCAAAAACCTCCATATCCAGGTACAGCTTCAGGCGATGATCCACAGAACGGAAGTCCCTCGTGTTCAGGGTGCCGTTTACAGCTAAAGAGAGCAAAGGGTAGGATTGACACTCTGCCCCTGACCAGATGCTGCCCAAGCATGCAGACTGGCACCAGGGCAGCAGTGTCACCCCCTCTGCACACCTGCTTCCATCAAGTCTCTCCTCAGGAAAAAGGGCCAAAGCCAGGGCTTTCCAGGCCACAGGTCTCAATGTGGAGACATGAGGGGACTCCATCACTCCAACACTTGCTTTTTCAGATACACAAAGCTTTGGTCTAACCCATCTTCAACCTATGCTCAGCTTAGTCACAGGAGGACATTGCTTTGCTGCCAGATTTGGCAGGAGGGCAATTCTTTATCACAAAGCCAGAAAGACATTTCTCATTTCAGCAGATGTCAGCTCAGGTCAACTTTTTAAACCCTGACTTCGACTGTAGTAAGGCTAAAGGGGACTGAGGAAGACACCAATAAAACTGCTTAAGACATAATTAGGTTTGTCATACAATTGTATGACCAAATAATTTATACAACAGCCATGATACTGCCCGAGAGTACACACTTCCCAGTGGAGCCTGTTCTCACCAGAAACACTAATCAACTTCTCCTCAACAGGAACTTTTTCATGGGCTCAGTTTAAATTGGGACCTTGTGATTTGACCCAAAACAAGAGACTGCTTTATTTCTCACACTTCAAGTGTACAAGGCTGAACAAGGCAATCCTAAACACTGTTCCTATACCAAATCCTCTTCAGAGGCACAGCAGTCTTGAAAGGCTGGGGGAGATCTCTATAGATCAAGAAGCTGATGGGTTTGAAAATCAGAACTAGACTGCAGTTGCAGTGGAGTCACTTGGTGGGCTGGACCAGACAACCTTCATAGCTCCTTTCCAACTTCAGTTATTCTGTAAATCACAAGCTGATGCCCAAGCAAAGGCAGTCTGCTACATCAGAAATCCAAGGCCCTTCACAAAAAGCATTTGTGGACCTCCTAGTAACTGCTCTCTTGCACGATAGCCCTCACACAGCCAGCACACAGTCTCTTCTTTTGGACAGGCTTTGTCATCTGAAGCTCACAAAGACCACTGGGGAAAGCACAAGTAACTGTAGATCCACTAACCAGAGCCTCCAACAAACACACCAGCCTCACACTACACGTAAGTCAGAGAATAAAGACAGAGAAATTGTGCATACTATTCTCCAAAGGTAATGCTCCAGCTGGCAGCTCACTGGTGCCACAGGAACCCAGTGTGTCCGTAACTGAGCAGTGCAGCTCCCTAGAACAAGACCCTATTATTCAGAGTCTGAGCAATACTAGGGATTAGGAGCTGAGTTTTAACTACCTTCAGGCATGAGGATTGAACAGAGAGGGGAATGAAAAAACTCTGCTCACAAGAACCATGGTCACTGCTGCTCGTGCTTGATGACCCCCCTTCCTCATTAAACAGGAGGCAGTGCACCCTGCAAACACCAGTGATAAAGCCCAAAACCAAGCCGTGCACACCCCTAAATCCTGCACAGCTCCTACATACTCACAGGGACTGAGATTCCATGTTTCCTCAGACTCGGAGTTCAAAGAGAGCTGGGAAGGAGTGGGCCCACGAGAAACACTGTAACGGTAGCTCCCCATCAAGCTGCCCCCATTGGTGTCTGTGTGGCTGAGGGACAGGTACTGGCTCTTCATGCTCAGCTCCTTCCTCCCGCAGCCCCCATCTGAACTGCGGGAGCTGGAATGGAGAGTGCCGTCATGCTCGCCACTCAGCTCCGGGGTCCTGGTGCTGTTGCTGGTATCCATCTCCAAGCTGTCCTCCCCGCCAATGTAGAACTTCCCACTCTCACTGGCCAGGGCAGGTGCTTCCTCTGGGCCCTCCTGCCGGCTGCCTCCCTCCAGGACAGAGTCTGACAGGTCCTCACTCGTGCTACCAGGGCCAGGTGGCAAAGGTGTGCTGGAGCACACCTCTGAAGGCAGGATGACCACATGGTCACTGGAACAACTGGGACAGGCTATGGGCTCACCAGCTGCTGCAGCATCTGTGGAAGATTTTGTCAGGGATAAAGAAAAAGCAGAACAGCTCTCCCCCAACAAAATTTTACTTTTTTTTTTTTTTCCTCTGCAAACCAGAAACCATTCCTTTCAAAGCAGACAATAGTTATAGTCCAGCTTGAGCAGCTTGTTGAGCAACTCTGTTCAGAATCATATCCTACTCACCTCCTCTCGCAAATCAACACAAAATTCTTGATCAGTGCCAGCATCCACCTGAAATAGCTCTGTTCAGATTTAGGATCACCAGTGTGTGTGCTGTAGTTGCTACTGAATCTACATCAGGGCTTTGGCTCATGACTTTCCTCCACTTCATGTCCACAAGTGTGCACATAGCCTTTGAAACTCAAGCTCATCACCAGTCAATCCAAACTTCCTTAGCCACCTCCATCCCCAGCTTGGTTTACCCTCCAGCCAGCCAAACCACAGGCATGCCGTGTCCCTTCTCCAGCTGTCCTCATCCCTCCTAACTCCAATTCCTGTTGCTCCCTTCACGCACACCACAGCAGACTCCCAGCTGGATCTTGGGACTTCCTCTACCCTGGCCAGGTGGCGAGAAAGTCTCCCAAGGTGGAGGGAAGTGCTGCAGCCAGGACAGCACTTCTGCCCTCACTGCAGTACTTCAATCCCAGGATACTTCGTCAAACAAGCAGCATCTTCCGAGTTGAGGCTGGGCACTCCCCACATCAAATATAAACTGAGCTTTGAAAAACTCAGCAATCAGAAGATGCCTATTCAGCACTAGCCATGTCTCAGCCGAAATACTACATCTAGTTTCAGATACTCAAAGAAAAATGTGGACAAATGGGAAAGAGAACAAAGGAGACCAGCAAGAATAACTGCATTGTATGAGATATGACTGACAAGCAAATTATCTAGGGAGTTGAGCTTATTTAGTCTAGAGGACAGAAGACAGGACTAGTCACGGGGGGAGAACAATGGCCCTCAAGTACGAAGAAAGGAACAATCATTCCCCATAAGGGAAACAAGAGTGGGCTTAAGATCACAACCAGGGAGACTTAGGTTAGGGGTCCGGTTGTTTTTCTGATGTCTAACAGCCAAAGTTTTACTTCAAATACTGGAGCAGATTCCCCAGAAGACTCCGTTAGCAAAAGCCCTTTAGAACAAAATAGTCTGTGGCAGAACTGAACACAGTTTCAACAGGACGAGAGACTACATGACCTTTAAGGTCTCTCCCAGACTTCACACTTCTGTGGACCATCTGCAATTACTAGCACCCCTATGTTCTCGCAGACCCCAGGCCACTCACAACAGGGGTGCTGTTTGCTTAACCTTAAAACAGTGGCTTATTCCTGCTAGTGAACAAGGCAGGCTCTTCCCAGTCCAAGTGGGCCAAGTGAGAGTACATCCCACAACAGGTTTTAATTCCAGTACAGCCAAGGCATCACCCTCTCCTATACATTCCATGCTCTGCACCGCAGCTGCCGTTCTGGCAGTCTGCCTGGGCATTAGCAAGCATCCTTTTTCCAGGCACTACATCCTACCTTGATTTGAGATGACTAGGGTCTCCAGGATTTTGGTGTCTCCAATCTCTGAAGGATAGGAACCTTGATGCCAGGGAGCCAGGGACTGTGAAAACTCCTGCTTGCATTTCAGGCACTGGAGCTTCGTGGATCCCTTCTCCTGGTCCTGATTTCGCCGATTCTCCTCAACAGCTGGGGACACCACTTCAAGGACACACTAAAAGTAGCAGCACAGAGAAAAGAGTGCTAGCAGGCAGCTATAACCATCCTAATAAAAGCAAGCTTGTGACATTAGCAAGTCTCCTCACATGCCTCTCTACAGCATTTCAGAGTGCAAGTGGTGCAGGGCCATTTCCCAGCTAACAGAGTACAACAGCCAGTCTGTGCAAGACTTGCCAAGGGCATGGAACTTCACTGCAGAAGACCAAGAGAACTTGTTTTTGCAGGTCTGTGCCTTGTATCTACATATTGACAGGCTCTCCCTGGAACTCTGGTCTCAAAGGTCCCATCTATTCGTGCCTTCTCTGTAACAACAGTACCTCAAGAAAAATACTTGGATTTGAGACCAGAGCCCTACAGCAGCTGTGCAGATCAGAGCTGCCATTGCACTAACACTCTCACTGCCAGAGGGCTAAGTACAGGCTAGTGCATCACTCAGCACCCAGGAAACATTATGTTGCACATGCACAACAAGCAAGGATCACTAACTTGACTACTAACTTTTCTCCCCAAGAGGGAGAAAACTGCAAGGCTTTCTCCTTGAGACCACCCTTTGTGCTCCAGGAGCTCCACTGCCCGTGGCCATGCTCACAGGGCCCTCCACAGGTCATTTGTGCAGCAGGAGAAATCCTGAGCTTACAAGCCAGACATGGGCTGCCACAGAGCAGCAGATGCACATGTGCTCTGAGAACAGGGGCCCTGTGCTGGCTGGAAGAATTCAGTGTCTTCCAGTAACACTGCCCCCCTACCCAGGCTTCCCCCTCTAGCCTCCCCTACCTGTAGACACTGCTCTGGGCAGTCGTCGAGCACCACATATTTGCGCTTCTGCCGGTCCTTGCGAATGTAGCTGAAATGCAATGTGAGGACAGGGAAAACTCGCTCCAGGTCCTGCAGGAGACAGAAAACACCAGTTCTAGAAAGAGGGTGCAGCATCCAGTATACAGACTACATTTGTTTGCAACTGGCTGAAACATGGCCATACAAGCACTTAATTTATTAACCCTTGAGTAGCCCTCCATAGCTGATAGCATTTGGGAGCCTGGTAAAATGGGCATAAATAAATAAGTAAATAAATAAAAATAAAGCTCATGAGTGCTGAGAACAACAGTAATTTTCAAGGCCCAGAACAAACCATTTCAAACAAAACACCTTTTCATGAAGGTATTTCAGAAGAATATCAAGCCACAAACATTCAAGAGGTACAAGGGCAGGAAGAAAAAATGAGTTGGAGCTTTTGGGGAAAACAGTATTAGAGAAGCCTGTGAACATGTCCATGCACACACTGAATGTTAAAATCCTACCACGAGGAAAAAGAGATTTCCAAACTCCCTTTCTAAAGAGCCACAAAACCAAAATAGGGCTAGTAGTGCTAAAGCATGCACTTAGAGCGGATGGAAAACTGCCCACTGAGCTACCAGTACCTTTCTAAACATCACACTAGGCTCAGTGCTGCACTGTCTAAGAAAAAGTGCGATCCACAAACAGTCCTCCAAGGCCAGAGCGATATCCCAGAAAGGAATGGATGGGAAGCAGGTCCCCATTTCATTTATACTCCTCTTGAGAAGTCTCTCATTCCTGCACACTGGAACAAGTCCAGCCATTGTCTTTTAACTCCAACTTTGGAACAGAATTGGTGCTGGCTTCTGCTGTATTATCACAGATACTTTAAGCGATGCAGATGCTGTTAGATACACATCCATTGGACGGAAGAGATGCTCAATCAATCAGGCTTTGCAGGAGCTAGGAAAAGATCTGCAGGGTACTTTGACAGAAGCCAAAGCCAGAATGCTGGCCCACACGGGGAGTAAGATGCCAAAGGATCACACAGAGGCATAACTCACCATCCTCTTCCAGTTCATCTCGGAGGTCTCCACCTTCTGCAGGCATTTCAGCTCCAGCTTGTGGAGCACTCTGGCAGCCTTCAGTTCCACCTCCATCACATGCCTAGCTGTGACTCGCAGGAAGATCCAGTCTGGCTCCGGATCCCCTTCATCTTCTATTTGGCTCACCAGCACTGGCTGGCAGAGGTCCACTGCCGAACAAGACACAGTACAGGTCAGTACACACAGCAGGCCTTCAGGCCTGCTTGGCCCAAGTCCTTAGAATTCCCACAATACTGGGCAGCATGATAAAGCTTCAGGGATATCACATTCGATCCATCTATTCTATCGTCACCCAATCCCTCAAACGCAGCAGTGAAAGGACCTGTTTACCTTCTGGCTTCTCCTCTTCCTCCTCCCCCAGCATTAGCTCATCTGCTTCCTCTTCTCCTCTCTGTTCTCCTTCCACAGGCTCATCCAGCAGTACTTCAGGCTCTTCCTCTTTCTCAGGATCATCCAAAGGAGGAGAGGATTGTTTCTGGGATACTTGGGGTTTTCCTTGCTCTGGGTCGGAGCTCTCGCTCTGCAAGTCCATGGCAGCAGGTTTGCCTGCGATCTCATCTGCAGAATGGCTACGGCAGATGACAGGTACTTGGTCATGCTCCTCCAGGTGTCTCTTGTACTGCAGCCAGTCAACACCAAAGCGATCTCTGAAGCTGTCCAAGCGCTTCATCTCCTTCTGGTGCTGTAGGACCAGGCCTGCAGAGAGAAAACTAGGGAAGTATGAAAATAGTCACCACGCCAGAGCACTCCTCTGACTATGGACAGCTCAGCTGCTGTGTTACTGAGGAAGAAGACAAGCCTCACCCGCGGAAAGAGGTAAAGCCTGGGGCTCGTGTTCTGTATCACTGGGCTCCGAAATGCTCGCTCTGCGCACTTTGACTTTTCCCTGGAACAAACAGGATAAGAATAGTTGGGAGGCACCAGAACACCAAAACAGCATCTGATGAGGGGCTCTGCCAAGCTGAAGGGTTCATAGCTGTTACAGTGCAGAAGCACACCGTGAAACATTTGTCACAGTATATCAAGACTGACATTAAGCTCAGCCCCTTCCTAACACACAGCAGTGTAGAGCCTCTCTACCACACAGTCAGTACAAGACCACATCCCACTGCACGAGGCTTTTAACGTCGAGGCAGCCCCTTCAGCCACCGTGCCAGCTACATGGTTAAGAAGCTATCTCAGTCCCAGACCTTGTTTTTCTTCCGAGGGAGCCTGACAGCCACATTCTCCGCTGGGGACTGACTGTCGCTGAAGTCTGCGGCACATGAACTGTCCAGAGCACTGCGGTCCAATGCGGTCTTCTCTGAGGTAGAAGTGTGGATGGACTGTGACACACTTTGCACAAGTCTTGGAAGCTGCTAAAGCCAAAAGAAGAGAACGCTGCCTGCTGAGTGCAAAGGGGAGACAAGGTAATCATGCCACAACTCGGGTTGACAACTTCCCTGTCCCTCACCCCAACTTTCACCATCTCAGTTGAAGTGGTGACAACAGATCCTGCCTGGTTGACTGGATTGCTTATTACGATCACTCCACTTTAACTCAATCTTTGCCTTTCCTAAAAACAGCAGATGGGAAACTGATAACTGTTTGTTTTGCTGACATGTAATTCAAGTGTCAAGTACCAGATAGAATCTGAAGAGGAAACAGGCAAGGCTCCAAGTTCTGCAAGGCTACATATGACAGAATAAGTTGCACTGGCCAGTCCCAACAATCAGCATGGACTGAGCCAAAACGAACTGTGTCAAAGAGTCAAGGAAGCCCATACAGATTTAATGGGACACAAGACAATGCAAAAACCTGTCAGAGTTCCCACTCCCAAAGCCAGTAAGATCAGTTTACAGCAATTGTACTTACCATTAGGTCCGAGGAAGAGAGTGGCTCCCCATCCAAGAGGAACTGTAATTAGAGACCCATTTGCAGTCAAATTCCATTTGGCTGGCACATACCCAGAAGACAACATCTGCTGACTCCTATTCCCCTTCAGGTCACCCTAGGGTTGGGATCCCTGGCACAAAACTGCAAAGACTAACAGAAACAACCCTGTTCCTGCCTACCCATCACTCTACCTGTAGCTACCTGACCTAATAGCATATAAGGCCAGAAGGGACCATTGTGGTTTTCCTGTTTACAGACTTTACGACTTCCAGAAACGTATCCAAGACAGGCGTGGAAGAGATACAATAGATTATTGTGCAACAACTCACGAATTCTCTTGAGAGGTACTCACTTTCACTTCAAAGCTTGTACCCTACTTCTAGCCTGAGTCTACCTAGCTTCCAGTAACTTGAGCTCAGTGAAAGCTTGTTCCAAGATGCAGTTTGAAGACAATGAATCCAGTCATTTGCCACTAGTATGAAGGGCAGACCAGCTCTGGAACACCTCTGACCCTTAGCAAGCAAGTTTACTTTGCTAAATTGCCAGAACGCGGTCTTTGCTGGCTTCCTTATTTAAAATCAGATTACCAAGAGTTGACCTAAGCACTAGAGTGCAAGGGAAACAGTGATGACACCTAGCTGAGAACAGAGTGATGGAGAGAAAGAAAGAGGTGGCCAAAGGAGTATGTAATTAGGCAAGGTGGGCCAAGGTGAGTTCCTTCTTTGCAAAGTCCAGCTACATAGTCACTATCTAGCAGGAACAGAGTAAAGTTTTGGGACCATCAGTGAGCAAAGCTGATGAAGCAGACAGTGAAGACATATTAAGATCTAAGGTCTTGCAAACCGGAGATCAGTGTTCAACTCTGTCTGCCCTGGCCAGCACACCACAGAAAAATTTAAGGATAAACTACTCTATCTAAAAAAAAAAAAAAAAAAAAAAACAAACCACAAAACAATCACCATTGTTACACCACTGGAATAAATTTTCAGATTTATGAAATTCTTTCTCCTCATTTGCCCCTGAGTGTCAGAACACCCTACGCCTTCAACTGCAGGGTCAGAAGGCGCATGGCTAATACTCACATTGGAGGAGGCTGCCCTGGGAGACAGATGTACAAGGGTTGCAGATCGATGGTTTTGATGGAACCATAATGGGTTTCCCTCTAAATGCAGCTGGGTGGGGGACACAGAGAAATTGTTATTAGAAGCAATATTCTATACCCCAATCTAATCTGCCTGCAGGCTCCATGCTTTCTCTCTGCCTCAGGAAATATTCTTGCAGTGGAACGGTGATCAAGCCAGGAGAGGACTAAGCTTTTACAATGTTTCCTGAAATCTGTTCAGCAAATAGAGAAGGAAATTAAAGTACTTCCTACTCATGCCCCTAAATCATTAGGAGCTTTTTCAGTACTGAGTTTGAGAAGTGTTGAGAGAACAGTCCTTTGCAGGCTATCTTCCCTCGCAAGCACTATAGTGGCTGCAGTTATCCTCCTTCAGACTTCTCTGAACACACAAATCCACAACAGGATCAGGGGAGTATCTTTACTGAACTTGACAGTGTTAAAATCAGAAAGGGGGAGCAAGTTGGTGGAGACGAATATATGGAAAAAGGTTAGCTTGAGCAGGGGTCGCTGAAAATGAAGGCTGAAATACAGATGTCTCTCCAAGGCTCCCCCATCAGCTTCCCGCATTAAAATTAAATGCTCAAGAATTGAATTGATCTTTCAAAACTCTCTTCTTACCACGGTCTCCACCTTGCACCCCCTGACCACGACATCTCTAATCTACCAACCCATCAGGCTTTCCGCTTACTTTTTTTACATAGTGCAGAGTGGACAATGGTGCCAACTGGGCATGTTCCAGCAGCAGGTTATAGGCCACATCCAGGTGCTGCAGATTCACTAGCTGTTCAACCCCTGCAAACAAAGCAAGAAGCCATCAGCACACTTGAAGATATAACTTAGGAACCTCCCACCCAAAACTGAACCCTAGTAAAAATAGCTGTGCCCAAGATTTCAGGTTCTGTTCCTCCTCGAGGAAGAGAGAAAGGCTTCAAACTCAGAAATGCTCCTCCCTTGTGGGCTCACCATTAATGCTGTCAAGCTCATTGTTGCGCAGGATCAGAGTCACCAGCTTGGATCGGCTGAAGATGCCAAGGTTTGGCACTTTGGACAGGAAGTTATAAGCCAGATTGAGGTACTCTAGTTCTGTAAGGGTCTGTTCAGAGAGAAGAGCAGCACCGGATCAATTGGGACCTTAGCTCAAAGCCTGACCCTGAACTCAAGACAGGGCACTAGCCCCTACCATTTTTTCCATCCCACCAAAGTCAACCGACAAATGTTTCTTAAGACTATTTCTGCAGCAAGACTTGGAAGTTCACATTTGGAGTGGTTTGTCTAGGAGCGCTCAGCATGATCTAACTGCTTTACAAAATTTGCTAGAAGTAGCTTTCTCCTTCCTCGTCAACTTCAACGGAGCACAGGAAGGGATTGGACCCCCTGCCTCAGCAAAAGGACTGAACTATGAAAAGAAGCCCTTTCTTACCTTTGCAAAGATGATGGTGAATGATACATTGTGAGCCCCACCAACTCCATGAAAAGCTGTTTCATAGCTTCTCTTAAAAGAAGCAGATCTAGCCCAGCAGAGCATGGATTTCATTGCCATTCCCCAGAGACGCACATGCCACTGGATGGACTACCACCTTTCTAAAGTAACTGACAGGAGATTTCTGAGACCGAGAAAGAAATGCTACTGGCAGGCTGAACAAACCGAACAGCAAGTCTCTACAGCCCCATGCCTGGCTACATAATTCCCACCTGCTGCACAGATTACAGCGAAGTCTTGGCCACAATGGAGTGCACACTGCATATGCGACTGTACGTTACAGCATACACTGTATGTATCGCTGTATTTATCACTCGGCCACACTGGAGTGCCAAGTGATACATACAGTGATACATACAGCTAACTTTCCCGTCTTAGAGCAGATGAGGAACACTGCCTTCTCTGCCTCAGTGGCACAGGGGCTGCACAGGGGCTGTTGTCCTTGAAACAGGACAACAGTTTCAAGGCTGCAAGCACTAGCTCTAAATCACATGCCTGCTGGGCCACATCTCCAATTTCTTTTATTATACTTCACCTAGCAGGCACACGGTCAATGATTACAGCACTTTAGTAGTGTCCTCTCCGTACAAGGAAACTCCGGTGCTCAGCTCAAGATACTCACTGTTAAATAGTGCTCACAATCCTGGATCTTGTTGTGACTCAAATCCAAGACTCTCAAAGCATTCAGTAATTGCTGAAGGACAAAAAGATACTAGATCAGATCCTACAAATGTCTCCATTGCAGCATGGAAACCCTGTCCTGCTGGGAGAGCCTAGTAAAATTAACACTGCCCACTGCCTCCCACGCAGACCTAGCAGCGTCAGTAAATGAGTGCCCAGTTCTTGGCTGTAATCATTCCCTCTCTTCCCCTCAGTCACGCAGGAAGGATGCCCCACTCACCAGTGAGTCATCCAGGGCAGTGATCGAGTTATAGCTGAAGTTCACAGTCTGCAATTCCAACCACGGGAGAGCACAGCTCAGATCTCCACCACATGCTGAAATAATTTCCTAGGAAGAAGTGAGGAGCCATTCCTTGGTGAGTACTAGCTGTTACAGTAACAGCAGATGAACACAGGAGAACAGCTAGTCTAGAACAAGGCTGGCATATTGTGCTTTACAGACCCTGCCTTGCCTAGAATGGCAATGACTTTTATGTCACTAATTCAAGTATTTGGAGGTGGTGGGAATTCCACGGCTAGATATTTAGAAAGAAGGGGAGATGCTTTTGCTTCCTACACTCAAGTGGCAATAGTTAACCTAACATGTTACAATTCATAGGCTCTGGACACTAAGCATAAAGATTCATGCTAACAAAACCTTTTTCAGACCTCCGTCAAAGCAGAAGTAAGATACATACGCCCTGGTCAAACAACTTGTGCTCCGGCAGACAAAAGAAACTCTCAAAGCACAGCAGCCCCTGTTCCCCAGGGGCTTCTGTGCCACAGACAGAAGCCCAGAGCCCCACAGCTAGCACAGCCCACGCTACTCAGTTCTCCGCAGCTGGAGCTTGCCTTCTCGGAAACCTGCTGGGCACCAGTGCAGATAAGACACTGGGGCACAGCATTCCCTCTAACAATCAGCTCTAATTTAAGTCTGCTGAGGTACAATGAAATAAACCTCGATCAGCTGCAGGCCTTTGAGCATGGAAACAGCCAGAAACACAGAACAGTCAGACCTAGCTCGCCGGAGCCAGAAATTTTCAAGCAGCTAAAAAGGAGACTACAGAGCACACATGTATCCAACCAGGGAATACTTCAACATTGTTTGAGTCAGGAGTAAGACCCCAGAATGGGGAAGGGATACATACGCAACATGGATTGATAAGATGGTTAACACTGTCTCCTACACCTTTGCTGTGTGAAGGGCTGTAGGATCAAGACAGCCCTTCTCCTGCAATTTTCCCCATGAGCTGTGTAGAGACACTCACCTCCAGTGTACTGATGCATTTGCAACAGGTTAGAGATTCCAGCTGAGAATAGACAAATCGCAGTCCCCGGAGGCAGTGTGGAGGGACAGACTTCAACTGCAGCAGTGATGAGAAAGTAAGGACAACATACATCAAAATATTAGAGCGTAAGAGCAGCTACCATCCCGGGCCCATCTCTGCAAGGGATCTCCCATTTCCCTGCTGAAGCCTCCCACCCTAATGCTCCAGCCTTTGCTCATATCCAAGCTTCACCCCAAGCAAGTGTTGCAGGAGTTTAGACAGCCTTCTAGGGAAGCCACAAAAGCCTACCCAGTTTTTAGGAGTAGAGGCATTCTGCAACCACAAAACTACGTCAAGAAAAGCCAAACAGCAAGACTCAAAGCCAGTTCTGCCTCCTATACTTACTTCCAGATGCCGGAGGGACTTGAAAGGGAAGATCTTCACAGCCGATTGCAAAACACAGTTTGGAACATGAACAAGCTATAGAAATCAGAAAAGAAGTCTCATGTCAAGCTCGATTTGTGCTGTGGTGCTGCCCTCCCAATGCACTGACTGCAGCACCTTGAACAGGCCCCCGCTCCAGCTCGGGCGTTCACTAACAAGCTCTCCCCCGATGCTGGTATTGGCACTGTCTCGTGGCCCCATAGTTCAACAGAGGTCAAAGAGAAAAGCATGTTAGGTAGCACAAGACCACGGTCTGCCAGACCATGGAGCTCCTTTTCTTCTCCCCTGCCCACGTGCTTCACCACTTTCAGAACCACAAGGAGATCCGACAGCTGGATTCCTCATCAGCCATCACTAACAAATCTACTAAATACAGACAAATCTAACTGCTGGAGCTATGTTTATCGAGCAACTGAGCTGAACTAGCACACTGGTGGGAGGTGTGCATGTGCATTTTACTAGAACAGGCCAAATAAGGCAAATCACAAGCAGATACAGTGGAAAACAGAGTTGGTCTCCAAGACACTGTTAGCGTTAGACTGAGGTACCTGCAAACCTGCTCTTTGCATTCTGTAGTGCAGCCACAGGCTCTTTCACCACAGGGTAGTTAGGCTGTGTTCACGTACCACAAAGCAGCTTATTAAATCCAGCTTCTTACGCTTTCTACAGACAGTACATAAACAGTATTTCAGACAAAGGGAGTAATGAAGTAGTTAACACTTCCACTGCAGACACCAGAGTACAACTGGAGAGACCATCTGTGCCAGCTACATCCACCTTCACGCAGAAGTGACTCATCAGGTGCAGAACAGACATCTCAAGGCCTCGTCACCACTACCGCTTCCACAGTTACAGCCCTGGCAGTGATGAATCACTGCCCAGTGCCTGCCAGCACTAATGCAGCATGTTGAACAGGACCATTTGTAGGGGAAGCTTGCACTGGGAAGCTCTGATAATCAGTTTTAGCAAAGTTTATTTCAGATGCCATCCTTGATCTGTGTCCTGACTGTCTCCTCTCCCTCCACTGTCTTAAGAATCTGATCAGGCTGATACAATTATTAGTTTCTCCAAGCAAATGAGTTACCGCACCACAATGGGTAGCTTCCCCTTCTTTAGAGTCTTATTACAGAAAGAGCCCATTTTTTGGTTAACACAAGCACTCACCACAACATCCTCCTGACCGCAGCGTCCCCCCTGCCAGGGGACCCGTGTATCTCCACAGGCTCTGGGCCCCACTCCAGTCTCCACCCCCAGCACACTGCTACAAAACCCTCCCAACAACATTCAGATAATCTCTCCAATCTATTTCATACGGAAAACACTTTTAAAGACATCGCAGGCTGTAGTGCTCAGCCACAACTGAGCACCACCACTGTGGAACCCAAGAAGAGCTGCTAATTCCCCTTCCCTTTTCAGACCCATTTCACCCCTACTAGCCTCCTAGCAGTGCCACAGTGCCAAGTGTAATCATGTGCAGCCTCATAACACATGCCACCTTTCAAAAAGCCCTCTAAAGAATCCCTAACTCCGTACTTTTATCTTTATTACAGCCTTCTTAAAATTTAACGAGGACACGTTACTAGCAATGTTTCATGCGGTGAAACAGATCAACCAGAACTGCTGCCCAGGCAGGAGCATAAAACTCAGAAATAATAAGCAGAAGGTCTCAGAGCAGCAGGTGTATACAACATCTAACTGCTCTGCTCAAATACCCCGACTCTGCTGCCTTGTGCAGATCAATCATCACTCAGCTGTTCTCAGCTGCCAGATACTGCCTGAATTGCTCAAGCATTTCAGGAAATAATCATTTTCCCAACAATGTCAACACCTTACCAAGGTCAGAACATAATTAACCCCTGCTGCCCCTGTTTTTAACTCTGAAAAACTTTCCGCTGAGTTGCATGTCTGATCCTAGATGAAGTAGCTACACACTGTCATGCTGAACGACGACTCCGTGCAACAGCCCTGCGAGAGCTGTCCGACCCACGTAGCACGCACGTAAGACGGGGTCAATGGGCACCAAAGGAGGCCATTCTGAAGCAGGCAGCTGTGTCTGCCGCCTCCACTGGCCAGCCCTGCAGTACCCCTGGCCCCTCACACCCCCGGCCACGGTAGGTACGGACCTTCAGGGAGTGAGTCTTCTGCAGGACGTCGAAGAGGAACTGCGCCTGGAGGATGGCGGCGGTCTCGGCGGGGTGCGAGGGCAGGGCCACGAAGCCCCGGTTCTGGTTGCGGGAGCCCAGATGCTGCTCGAAGACCTGCGTGAGGTGCTGCAGGGTAGGGGTGAGCAGCGTCAGCGTGCTGGAGCCGTCCAGGACGAGGTCCCCTGCAGGGAAGGGGAAGGACGGGCCGCGCCGTGAGCGCTGCGGCCCCCAC
>NW_009221565.1:0-1232 GCF_000690835.1 Fulmarus glacialis
CACTCCCCTTGCACCACGCACCACTCCCTCCCTCGGGTGGCCCCGAGGTGCAGGGGTCCCCCAACCAGCAGGCTCTAACCAGCCAGCTGGGACGGGTCGCCTTTCTCCAGTGCCACCGGCCCCATTGAAGCCCCTTCCCATCCCCTCGGACGCACGGTCCCAGGACGCAGAGCTCCAGATGCGCTCAGGGCTTCCAGCCAGGGCAGCCCCACTTGGCTCCGCACTCCCCAGACATGGGGCACAGCACAGGGCCCTTCCTGCAGGAAAAGCCAAAGGAGAGGGTCCACGACAGCAATAACTGTCACCTCTTGCCCCTGCTCCCCCGACGGCACTCACTCCCCACAGGCTGCAGTGAAGCAGGGCCTGGCAGCGCCGGGGCGAGGGAGCGGGCCAAGGAGCAGCTCTGGCACATCCAGCAGCAACAGGGGCCGAGGCACCGTCCCACTGTGCCAGAACTGGGCAGCACGCCCTGGCATGCGAGCACCCGGGAATGTTTTGGTGATGGGAGGTAAACACGGTCATGGCTAAGCATAAAGAGATGCACTTGAGGAGAAATTCTAGCAATGCTAAGTATAGTTTAAATGCCATTAAAGCAGGGGACAGAAGAGGATAAGAGTGTATTAATAGTCTCAACATTTAAATCTTTGGTCCAGCGACAGCTCCTAGGATGCTGGCTCGCAGGAGGGCTGCCAGAGCCCAAGGGCATTGTGCTACCAGCACGCAGCACCAGGCTGCACATGCTTGCGGTGAAATTAAGAGCCCAAAGCAAGTGCAAGGGCAAGATCCCTTCTGGAAAAAAAAGAAGTAAAAATAAGAGGCGGCTTCTGCTCTCTGCGTTACTTCTCCTTAGGACTTGGTCAGGCCTGAAAAGGCAAGGAAAGCCCTGGCCTTTATTGCCAGCACTGAAGTCTAAAATGGCTTCAGCCACAAAATAAGAACATTTTGGAAGTCTAAAAAGGGGAAGAACAAGGGCCCTGCCCCAGCAAGGCTGCAGGCGCACACCAGCACAGACAGAGCAGCAGGCACACGCAGCTTGCGGGTGCAGGCAGCCGAGGAACCAAGGCGGGACTGGGCAGGAAACCACCCGCCGGGACGCCACGGCTGAGACAGCCCTCTCCCGGGCCTTCGCAGCACCGCACCAGGCACACCGCACCAGCACCGTCAGGAGCGGCCGGGCAGCGTGCCGCACGCTGCTCCACCGCCAGGCACAACTGCTGCGGCGAACAGCAGAG
>NW_009221566.1:0-4434 GCF_000690835.1 Fulmarus glacialis
CTCGGGCTGGGAGCACCCGGCCGCTGGGCAGGCAGCCGTGGCGCCGGCCGCTGGCCTCGGGTGATCCCTCGTGAAGAGCCACCGGAGTTCCAGCCAGTTTAACGGGTGTTACGGCTGTGTCTGGCGAGGGGGGCTCGCAGGACTCCCTGGGGAGGCTGCCCGTTTGGTAAGCAGTCAGGCTGTTGCAGTCTTACGCATTTGGTAAAGAGAATGCATTTCTCAGAAAACGTTCTCTTTAAAATTCCTCTTCTGTGCTAATCTGGTTTTGAATGGAAAATGAAATTCAGTGTCATTTCAATTACAACTGATTCACTAGGTAAAAAAAAATCATGCAAGATATCTACAGGAGGGAAATGTCAAGTATGTTCTGTATTTCAAAACTTAAAAATTCCTGAAATTAAAAAGTATAGGTAGTTAGCAACCAGAAATGGAAAGACTTCTGGTTACCTTGGCCCTACAATATATCTCAGCGTTACAAACCAGTTTTACAGATTAAATTGAAAAAAGAAAACAAGTTTTTCTGACTTTAAATTCCTAAACCATTCTTTGTCTGTGACTAGACTAGATATTGAGCTAATGTTGAAGAAACTTTCTTCCAATTTCTTTGACAGCTGATGACATAGCTGATTCAGCTGGTCAACTACTCCCATTCCAATTCTCTTTTTCTTCTGTCCCAGCACTTTGAATTTCCTTAAAATTCCAGTGACCAAGTCTATTCTAATATAGTTGGTTCTGTATTTCAGTATTTTAGTCAGGCCTTATCGTAGACGGATGTCTTTCAAATTACTTCTATAATATTTTTATGAAGAAAAATGCATATCTGAGTTTGCCTGTCTTGTATATTCAAAATAGGTATTTTCGTAAGAAACTAATCTTTCCAGTAATGTTGAGTCTTGCCCAAAGGCCAGTTCAGAACTTCTTTTGCAGCTGGGACACTTGTTTTGTTTGTGTCTCTGTCTCCCCCAATGTATTTGGCTATCAGTTTTTGTGAATGCTTTGCAGCATTTTGCTATTCTACTGTGCATTTCTAAATCTACCTGAAATTCAACAGAAGGTTCAAAAACTACTGGTAGGAAAAAGTCTGCATAGAGATGTGTACATTGTACTGTTGCATAAATGTTTTACTTTTGTTAAATACTAGATCTGAGGTTTCCAAACAAGTTTGTCTTCAAGTCCATTTATTTGCATTCTACAGATTTGAGAGCACTTTAGCATCTCCTTGGGGTGCTTTCCTCTTTCTCCAGTTGGCTCTAGCAAGCATCATGAGGTTTCTAAGTCGTTTTACCATATCTTTTGATGCCTCCGAAGAAGAAATGTACTCGCAAGGCCAGGAAGGCAGAGCTGGTATTCCTTGAGAGGCCGCGAGAGGGACCCGTCCATTGCTATGAAACTCCACTATCTTCGGCCGAGAATCCAAGACATGTTCCTACAAAACCTGTGGACCCGAACACCTCTGCTGCCTGGGTTGGTATAGATTATCCTTCCCCCTGCGTCCCACAGCAACGGTTTTCAAGTTTCTCCCGTATGTACCAACAGAAACTTACCTGTCCTGGATACTGAAAATTAGTAGCACAGACCTGAATTCACTGTAGCTCCCTAAAGCATAAATAAGTGCTTTTGAGTTGCTTCACATTCTAACCACAACCACTAAGGTCTTGGGTTTTTGAAGGCATAAAACTGTGTGCAGTGTATACTGATTATTTGTCTTCTGAAAAACTAATTCTCATCAGGAAAACACTGTTTTCTATGGCAACTGAAAAGCCTGCACATAATAAACATTAGGGAGAATTTTTTTATTGGCTTGCTGCTTGAAATAACTGCTGAACTCTGAATGTTACATGTTAAAGCACTAGGTGTTTTGTTTAAATCTGACACTGCTAAATTTAGAGAACATAGGCTTTCACTTAAGGATTATTTGTTCTAAACTGCCCTCTTTTCCATTATGTGTGTTTTGAATAGTTTCTCTCCGTATCATTCTTCTGATGTGCTCCTTTTCTGGTCTAAAAAAATATTCCAGGGACTGTTTGCAGTGTCCTGAGATACTCCTTACATCATGTAATGTAAAGATTTTTTTTTTTTTTTTTTAAGCAAACAGGTGCTGCAAAGACAGACTGTTCCTACGCAACAATAGTCATCACCTAGGGGAGCTCTGTTTAAGCATTATTGCTGCTTGACTCTCTGCTCTTCACAAAGCAGGCTCAGGAAGCATGGTTTCAAACCTGCATGAAACATTCCTTTGTTCTTGGTGACCTGGAGTTATTTTTGTGATGCCTTAACCTTGAAGTAGAACATGTTCAATTTTTTTCCACTTTAATTTTTTTTATATGTTTGAGGCAGTTAGCTCTATGGCTTCTGAAACACTAAGTAAAATAACTGCTGTGAATAAGCATTCTTTTTGTTTGGTAGAGGTGGAAATATTCACACTGGTACTTAGCTCTTTGATTCCAAACATACAATGATTCTAAAATGTGTTTGAAGCTATCAGCACTGAAACTGTTAGATATTTTTCCATTTGAAATTCCTGGTAGGTTTGTAACTTCTTGAAGCATCCTCTGCAGAGTTTCTGTCAGCTTGTTCAGTGGCAACTGATTTTCTGCTACTCTCTTCTTGATGTTATCTAAGTTTTTCATACCCTCTTGACTGCTAGGCTCCTGCGCTGGTAAAGCCTACCCTATATGTTCTCTGAAGCCAGGAAGTCATATCCTCAAAGTCAGTGGTTCACCTATGTTCTTTTCAGTATGTGCCAGGAAACAATTATCAGGGAATAATTTCTCTCTTTTCCTGCACAAAGGCTTTGCATTCAAACAGTTCAGTCGTACAGCAGATGATCATTATCCTTAATTAAATTGCACTTAGTTTTTTGAGGGACTATGTAGTAACTTAGGAACACTGAAAGTGATCTATAGTTATCATAGCTAGAACCCCTTTTGGTGTGCTCTAAGGAAAAGCAAATTGCAAGAAATGGAACCTGACTCTTTTTGTTGATACCCAGGAAAATAAAGAATACTGTAATAGAAGGTATTTGAGTAAGAGTCCAGAATCTTTCAAAGAATTGAAAGATTGGCAGATTGTTGAGCTTTGGCCATCTTCTATAGAAAGCCGATTTTAGAAGTGGCTTTTGGGTGATGTGTTACTCCAGAATACAGAGATTAGCTATGTTTTGAAGTAAAGAAGTTTTGGGGGAATATTCTGAAAGCCTTATTAACGTAATCTAAGGTGATGGAGCTAAGAGG
The DNA here is from genome assembly GCF_000690835.1 of Fulmarus glacialis. Taxonomy (NCBI): domain Eukaryota; kingdom Metazoa; phylum Chordata; class Aves; order Procellariiformes; family Procellariidae; genus Fulmarus; species Fulmarus glacialis. The sequence goes on from NW_009221566.1 coordinate 3,234, forward strand.
GCATCCTTTAAATCATTTTATATTGCTCTCAGTTCAACCTGTTCAGGGAGACTGAGGGTATAGTTCGTTGAATCTATTCAGAGTTATGCTAAGACACAGAAAGAAACAGGATCCAGCTCTGAACTGTTTTAAATCTGCAGGGGTTACAGGAGTAGATACAAGCTAGACTTTTCTTTAAAATCCAAATCTTGAGTGCTTTTTAAGTTGCCAGAGAATAGTTCACTTGGACCCCAATCACTTCAGACAAGAGTGGCAGAACATGATGTTGAAGTTCAGAGGTATCTCCTGCTTAGCAGCTCGGTTAGTGACTGATTTGCTTTGCTGCCTTAATGAACACACTGAAAAAAGGTGGGATAGGTGGTGGAATAGAATCAGGTTGGCATTCCTTTGTATGGAGAAAATTGTTGTTTTTTTCTTATTACTATGTCTTCCCCTTCAGGTGTGCCCACAATTTGAAACAACTAATTCAGTGGTGTTGAAAGCATGCCAGAAGAAACATCGTGGTCCTCACAAACCCCAGAATCAGGATGCCAACCACAGTTCTCTTCATGCAGGAGGAGCTCGTCGAAGAGCTATAGCCTGCAAATTTCCTCCTTTAACTTTTGAGAATCCAGAAGGATATGCAGTCCACCCCTCGGATCGTCCAAATTGCTTGAGGAAGAACACACAGCACTCTCACAGCCAGCCCAAGAAAGGGACAGCAGCAAAAGCCAACATCCAGGTGAACAGCCCAGAGAACTGTGGAGAAATACCTTTGTTACCTGCTCCCGAGCCTGTGGATCCAGAAGTCTTTAGTCCACCAGATGTAGAGACGCCACAGGTGCCTTCCGTAACAAACTGGAGATGCAGCAGCACTGTGCCACAAACAAGCAGTCACGCCTGGCATCCAGAAGAAGAGCTGGCATTCGGTATTGATCCCTGTGGGAGAGTAGAGTCAGCAGCAGTACTGGTTACAGATACTCCCGAGCATGAGTATGGAGTAAAGGTTACTTGGAGACGGCGACCCCATTTAATGAAATACCTGCGGGAGAGAGGGAAGCTGAGTGCTGCTGACATACTGGTGAAGGCAAACCCCGAGCTCTCAAGCAGACGGGCCAACGTCTAACTTGGCGGGAGCAGTAATTTTGTTATGTGCAAAGACACGTCCAAACAGCCCATGTTCCTTTCGAGGAGCAGCCGGCTGCGCTGCGGCTGGCTGATC
>NW_009221567.1:0-6148 GCF_000690835.1 Fulmarus glacialis
GGCCCCGAAGTTGCCCGGAAAGACGTGACCGCACCGGGGCTTTGCACCTCGCCGGCGCAGCCGTGCGCTTAACAAAGCGGTGCGCGGGGAGGGCTTCCCGTCGGGGAGAGGTGTCGCGCGGCAGCGCGCCGGCGGGCCGGCCGCGCTCCTGGGCTTGCCTGTCGTCTCTTGCGCTCAGCGCTAGCAGCAGAGAAGCGATGGTTGTGTGGGGTTTTTGTTGGCTTTTTTTTTTCCCTTTCTTTTTTCTTTCTTCCTCTTAATGGCACAAGAAAAATGCTGGCTAAAAGTAGGTTGTGTATCTAGGTGTTACTTAACAGTAATTATTACACATGGGTGTTTTCTTGCCACGTTTTAGGATGAAAGGAAGCCTTTCAGTATTTTAGATGTTGACTTGTACACATGTTTAGTTGATTTGTTCTTTGTATATGAGTTTCCCTCGATTCAAACCACGGTATAATAGAAACTATGAAAAGGGCTTTGTAAACTGTAAAAACGGGCAAAGCAGAATTGTCATACCTTTAAAAACAACCGCTTATTAATATTTTTAACTAGACTACTACTACTCTTGCCAGTACTGTTGTTTGAAGCTAGACGTACAACAGCTTTTTTGGATTACAGTAGCTTAATACAAGTTCGTCAAAACTTGGTCACTGCTTGTAGTAAAGGTGCAGACATTGTCTGAAGGTCCTTGGTTACAGGTTCTCTCTTCTGCAAGTATTTTTCTGCATTCGTGTGTTGCTCTTTCAGTCTGTCTTGACAGTTGCTTAGCTTACATGTAGGCTTAACTTAAATGCCAGTCTTGTGCACTAATATTACTGGGGTACAAGTGAACTAATTTCTGAAATCCTTACAAGGAGGAAAGTATTGACTGTCTGATACGAAGGTGGGACAGACCACTCTATAGCTTTCTCAAATCTTGATCTGCATAAAGATCCGCAGTGGTTCCTGTGCTTGAGCTCTGTCATGCAATTGGTAGAAAAACTGTGCTAGCACTGAACTGCTTTGATAGTCTGAAACCCTAAGTGTGGAAAGTAAGCAAGGCAGCAGGAGCTGGCAACAGCCATGTTGCTCTGGGATTTAGTTGCATGCTCACCCAACCTCATGACTAAGGGACAGGATTGTGGGAGACCGTTGTCCTCTCCCAGCTGTGGTCTGCTCTGGGACTGCCTTTCTCTTGGTCTAAGAGTATCTGAAGACTGTTACATGGCTTGTGAAAGAAAACATGCAGTCTCAAATCTTGAAGTTTTTGGTGAACTTCTTGGTTTCATGCTTTCTTGATTTCCCTCCCCCTGTCCCAGCCTGTGGAATGGGATTGATGTGACTTTGTGTTAAGAAACATATAAACCCCATGCTTACTTAAGGCTGTGGTGCACTAGCATGATACGTAGCACGTATTATTGGATTACAGATTCTTTGCTGCCTTCCTATGTATAGTCAAGAGAGTGCCTTAGCAATACACTGGAGGCAGTACAAAGTCTGTTCTGACAGATTGGCACTAGTCCCTTTAAATTTTATGTGATATTTTTTCTGGGTGTTCTTGCACTATCTGTCTTCAAATGACTGTATTTTGGCTTACTATCAATATATTGTCAATATATTAATATTATCAAATATGCATTTTATAGCTTCTGGCAAATATTTGTGTAAAAGCAAATATTTGGATAGACATTACAAGGTTGCTAACCTACATTCTGGGTTTTAGTTACTCTATGAGTGGGCCTGACATCCGGCCACAATTTTGTGTAATTACCTCTTGCTGAACAAAAGAGCATAATGTGTGTGTCTGTGTGGTGTTCTAGGCTTCATCACTTTCTTGAATGGCTCGCAAGAGTGGAGAGACTCTGGAGACTGAGATGTGACAAACTGTCAAATATTTCAGATGGGCAAATCCATTTATATTTTAGACAACTTCTGTATTTTCCCAGTCTTTTTATCTTCTTTGAGCGAAAACGTCACACTAAGCTGCTTCCCCCTTTCTGGCTTGTCTAGAATATACTCCAGCTAGAACGCAGCAGAAAAACTCCTTTATGTTACTCTAGGTGTTCAACTTTTTCTTGGATCTCTTCAGTAGCTCTTGACACCTATTTAAATTCTTGGCTTCATCTTCAAATGATATGTATCATAGCATGATACTTCTCTTTCTGTCTGTCTTCATTTTTTGATGCTCTACCTCAGTTACTAGGTTAACTACACACTGTCATCTTTTCTTGCTTGTGTTTTTTACTGTGACATATGTAACCCTATGCACAGAATATCTTTTTTTTCAGCCTATCTTGCAGTCAGCTCTGTTCTTGGAATATGTTTGTGGAGTTTGCCGAAATCCTATTGTCAGCTTTGAAATTTTTGTCCTTTTTTCTGTCCATGATACCTGTACTCAACTAGATTTATGTGCATTGCATAGATATCACTTATTCTTGTAGACTAGATTTCAGACAAGTCGGAACAAACTTAAGTTTAAGCATATAATTCAGTTTTTGTCTGCACAACGTAATGTTGTCTGTAATGCTTCAGGAGTAAATGATTGTAGAGTTAGCTTTTTAAGGCTGTTTGTAAAGCTGCACCGGTACTGTACTGGGTGTAAAGGAACATGGAGAAGTCAGTCAGTCAAACTGAGAATTAAAAATGCAGGTGCGCCTATGAAGTTTTCTGTGTAGCACTTTTCCAAGAGATGTTTTGTTTGTCAACAAACATACAGTGAACTTCTAGCATGTCTCAATGACAAATAGGGTAAGAAGTTATCAAATGTGTGATGTCAATTACAGTAATGGTCTCTGCCTTTTAAAATGCCTGTAACCTTTTTAATGTATTTTTTTATGTTTAAAAAAAGATTTTTTTTAAAAAAAAATTCTTCAAAGCCAGACCAGTGGGGACTAGGAAGGGAAGGCATCCTTTTTTGTTCAAAATTAGTAATTTTTCCTAAAATTTCATAATGGTGTCAACTTTCGTGTCTCTGCCTCAAGGAGAAGAAAGAAGGAAAACAGCCCATCCAGCTTTGCTCAGCTCGCATCTTTGGTGTTTTGTGTAAATGAAACTTAAATTTAGAAGCCATAGATTCTCTTACAGAAATGAGCATTTCATTTGAGCAGGTTAGAGGGCAATAAAGGAAATACAGCACTAATCTGTATGTAGTGTATGTATGTATGTACTTCTGTTGCAAAGCAAAATCAAATTGATTAAATTTATATGGAATTGTTTTTAAATTGATAGCTCTTGCTCTCAGGATTAATTCTGCATTCTGTGTAGCCTTCTTGAAAGAATTAACTTTTTTTTTTCCTTTCCTAGAGCAATTCATTGATGGTATACAGAACTTCGCCATTAAGTGTTTGATGTTTTTTACAGCTTTGTCATTTTTAAAAAACATTTAATAACATCATTTGAAAAGAAAGGTGATTCATGTACCTTTTGAGGATGATCATTTAAATTGCAGATGCCTTGAGGCTTTTTTCACAAATGGAAAAAAATTTCAGCGCCAAAATCACATCTGAGCTAAGTTCATGTAGAACATAGTTTTTCTGATACTGTATAGATTAGAGCATGTCTTCATTTGGTCTCTGAAGAAACATAAAATTTCTCAACCACTCCTTAATCTGATCTCAGTTTCAAAATCAAGGTTCCCTCTTGCAGCTGTTAGGTTACATGGTACAGGTCCCTCTTAACGCACTGGTTTGTGCTCTGAAGGCAGGCTTTCTCCTTAAAGAAAGAAATATACATGCTATAGTGAGTACTTTTCCTGAATTGGTTCTTTGTTTTGGAGCTTTATACATGAGGTTCTGCACGATGGGCTTCGCCAACTCTGTGCTGCTGAAAGAGGTTGTCCCACTCCTGGCTGCATGCTGCTATAATTTCTCTTTTGCTGGTTCAGTGCTTGTCTGATTGTTTGGTAAGTCAACTCTGCTCAGAGAACTGACAAACCCCATTCTTTTGCTGGGTTAGCTTTTTGTTGGGTTACTGAGCTGAACAGTCAAGGGCTAGGATGAGTCCCAGACTGTTGCAAAACACTGGTGAGGACTGTGTTGCTGGAGGAGATGATAGTGGGTGGGAAAAGATGGGGAGTTGCCCATTTTTCTTCCTCACGGCCCTCTTTGGGATCAGTGGCTCACCCAGTTTTGTGGAACCTTGTTTTTGTGTCTCAGTCGCCATATGTGATTCTGCTTTGAATCTGATGGCCTCGGCCCAGACCCATCTGCTCATCTAGTGGGGTCTATAGCAAGCAAGGCATTTCCAGTGCAGCTGCAGCATTGCAACCCCAGAGCAATGCAGAGACAGGCGAAACTCATGCGTCTGTTTTAAAGGGACTTAGAGGACAAGGTGTCATGTCAAGAAACGTGGAGACTGCAAAGAGAGACTCTTACAGACGCCTTCTGGTGCAGACCACCTGTTTACAAAAAATTAAGGCCTTGTAATTATAAATGTTCAGGGGCCTGAACTGAATCAACAAATCATTGTCTGGTCACTAGAGATTTGGTCTGGCACCAGAGACTCTTGAGCTAACTTTCTGGCTTTTCTAATGTATAAGCCTTAAATTCTTCGTCAGGCAACTGGGTGTATGTTAGGGAAGTGTTTTAGACCTCAAGGGAAAGTTAATGTGTTTGTTAGCCTTGCTTTTCTTTGATTTAGCCTTGTTTCCTCAGAGGTAAGACGGAAGCCTCAGCTTAAGTCCAATGAGCTGTCTGTCCTCTCTGCCAAAGAATTAAGTGACTTCAAGTGACTTTAGCTCTTCTAACAATAGAAAAGCTGAAACAGTTTTGGTTAAACTGAGACAAAACTAATAATAATAAGGATGCCAGACTAGCGCTTGTGTAATTGAATGTCTGTTTCCAATCCTTTTATATTCTTCATTTGAGCAAGCCATTTTTTTCCTCTTGGTTCCCATCTGTGAAGTGGGAAGACTTATTAATATGTATTAAAGTAGATGTATTCTACCCTAATAAGCACTGTAGAGTAGTAAGTATTCAAAGTTCTTTGGTTTTTGAAACTGTGTAATAACATGTAGAATTATATGTATAAGTTTTTTTTCTTTACAGTTTTCTTGAAAAACTGGCTTTATTTGAAGTATGTATACTTTGAAAGTTAACACTTCTTTCCTTTAGATCTGTAATTTGGTGATTTTTTTTTTCATTTGATGTTCTGGAATAAAACACAATAGATGTTTTAGAGTATGCATTCCGACATAATAACTAGGACAAGAAAGGAAAAGTACTGTCCATTAGAGATCTGAAAGAGAACTGAGGGGTACATAATTCAGCTTTTTTAATTAGAATTGCAACAAGATTCTAGTGCGTTTCTAAACAATTGTTAAGTGCTAATAGTTCTAATTTCTAAAGTACAAATTAATTATTGCCTAGTCAGTATTACTTAAAAGATACAAAGGTTCAGAATTGGTGATTTAAACACTACCTTTAATTTTTTGTAATGGTATAGTTGATCTATATCAATATTTTTGGTGTCATTGTTTTGTCTTCAGCTGTTCTTGACCGTGGAAACAAAGGCACTGTAAGTCTTTATGTGTAATTTCACTGGCTAATAATGAATTTTTTTATTGGCTAGTTAATTTATGATGATTTTATATTAAAAATGTCTTTTGTTGATGCTTACATAGCACTTTAGTATCTTCCTTTCCTTTTGTTATATTTAATATGTGCTTGATTTGACTGAAGAATTAAAATGTTTTCAGAAGGCTCTGTTTTGTGACAATACCTACAAACTAGAGAGGTAAGAGAAGTCTGAGTAGGGGGTTGCTGCTTGGTGCAGTTAATTTCTGTATATATCTGTTAGGCGCTACAGTGCAGAGCATGAAATTTTTTTTTTTTTTTAACTTATCTTGATGTGTTTATAATGCTGAGTTCTTTTACGGCAACACAATGGCAATAAAATGGATTAAGCCTTACAGTGGAGTATCACTCTGTTAACTGCCAGTGGGCAAAATCACATTAATTTTGTTTTCATTCTTCATTTGTGGTTTCTAGCTTTTTTTTTGTGGACAGTTTTCATATTCATTAGCAGATTTCATATGCTCAGTGCAGTTTTCTGTGCACTTTCTGTATCATCGTTTGAAAGATCATGCGATAGTGTCTCCATTCTGTTTACATGATGATTTGCACAAGTTGAAGATGAACTCATACTCTTCACGTAAATATTTGTACTTTCC
>NW_009221567.1:6179-10279 GCF_000690835.1 Fulmarus glacialis
AATTTAAAATAAAATACCATTGTCTGAAAACAACTCTGAGTAATCAGTAAAGACTTTCATAGGTACAACGTGCATGCTTAAAACACAGAAACATGCTCAAATTTTACATTTGTCTCGTTGCTGAAGTATGAAAATTCAATTAACAACATTGCTATTGCTTTATTAGCAACGTAGGAGAGATATTTTAGTGAAGTATGCAGCTTTTGAAATAGCTAAGCTATTTTTCATTTGGCAGTCCTTTCTAATGTATCTTAACATTAGCTCATGAATACACAGAACTAACAATCTATGGAGTATGAATAGTCTTGAGATGTCTGCTATATGGTGGTAATGTGGATTTATGTGGCTAGTTACATCTCCTCAGGTCAATTCTGCTTTTGAATGGAATTAATATTTAATACTGTTTTCTCCATTACTTCAGCATTAACTAAAGTAGACTTTAAAACCGGTCTTTTTGAAAATACTGAGTTCATTGTTGCTCAGGCAGGCAGAAATGCTGATGTTTGCCACAAAAAGCAAGAAAGCTTTTTTAAAAACCCTCCCACATCATTCTGTCTTAAAAGCCAACTGGAGTGAGGATGACTGTTCTAAATTTTTAATATATTGTGGTATGAAGTCTATTTATTTTCATTTGAAACTGTCAGCTGACGTTGCAGCTAGCCTGGGAAATTCATTTCATAAATTTAATTTTGTTTGTTCCATTTACGTTAATGCTTTATTCACTTAAAGGCTCTTAAAGTACTATTCATGAAAATGAGTGCAAGGAAAGGTGACTTTCTGAGAAGTGAAGTCTGTGATATTGAGGGTATAGGATTGATCTGATCTGTCATTCTTACCAGTTATCAGGCAGCGTTTTCTGAACAGATTGACATTTTCCTTTTGGGATATTGATGTTTGAGGGCCAGTAAACAAAGGCCAAATTGGGTAAATGAAGAGCAACCAAAGAAATTGCTATATCTTATTACCGAATAGTACTTGTAAAACTTCTGATTGGCCTGCCCAAGGTACAGATTTTTAGTTTTGTTTCCATAACAAAAATATCCGTATCTTTCACTGAAGGACTACATCATGCTATTGACTTGCAAAAGTCAGTGTCAAGAAGAGGCACTGCAACGTAATGTTTGGCTTTCAGGGGTGCTGACGAGCAAATCTGTGAGCTGCAAAGTACCGTATGGAGCAGTCTAGGAACAGTACCAAAAGGAAGATAGCCGTGCTAATGTGACATTGCGCCCAGGCAAGTGTTGCCAGTCTGTCTCTCAGGATAGCGTTTTCCCTTTTTATTTCATGAGGGTGTGCTCTGTTGACATGCCACAGCCTCATGCCCAAACGTGCTGTCCTAGGCATTTCTCTGTGCTCTATTGCTTAAGCAAGATAGGACCAAAAGCACGTTAAACAAAAATGGTGTACACACATAGTCTGTTAAATCTCACGTTAAGTTCTGACTACAGTATTTGTCTGCCTGGAGGATACATTAATGTGATGCAAAGGTGAGCAGCAACTTGCTACCTCTGATGCTGTGCCCTCCTGTGTGAATTGCTAGGACCTCTGGGGGCATCACTTTGAATCTCTTAACGCTGCAGTAAAATGTGCTGCTCTGATATAATGAATATAGGAGAAGGAGCTTAGAATACTGTTCTTATTCTGGCTAAGAACGAATGGGGCAGCTGTATTATTGAGTGATTGGACTAGCATCCTTGCTGAAAAGTGTCTTATTTAACTGAGTGAAAGCATATGCCTTGGCTGTAGCTTATACTTCCAGCTTGGTCAGCTGGCTTGGGCTTGAAGCATCATGAAACTCTAGTAAGAAGGATTTAGGTATGAACTAGAATTAGGAGTATTATTTGAGTAGATCAGAATTTTCTGAAGTGAAGATGTAACTCTTAAGTGCTTCTGCAAATGTTACCTCCTGGCTCTTATATTTTACCAGTAAGGGCAAATTCTAATTTTGTTTTGTTTTTTTGGAATTGGTGTCTTGGCTAGCATCACCAAATGAGAATGTTCTATTTTCTGGCCCTTAATTGAGTGTGGAAATAACTTTATTGGCTAATGAAAAAACCACAGACCCTCCACTTCATGGAAGAATAAAGCTTTTTACTCCTGCTTAGTTCTGGTGCTGGATACTGAGTGGGCTTATTACTATAAGAGAGACCAAAATCTTGTATATTGGTGAAAGGAAGGTATCACTGTTGGTGCCAGTGCTTGATATGTTAATGTGAGGTGCCGTTACCTGCTTCTTACAAAGATGCCTCACATACAAGTGGTCTTTTCCCAAAAATGGTTTCCTTACATTAAGGAATAGATCTGAGATCTCTCTCCAAGAGGATTATTGCACATTAGTGCTCTTGTGCCTTTTTTCCTTTCCCCCCAGCATGTGAATGTCAATGCGTGTCTCCACCTTAATTGGCTGAATCTTTGCCTTTCATAGGGTAGCACTGCATCTAATTCTCTTTTTTCTTTGATGCTACACACAGTGTTAAACAGCGATGTTATGTGTGGAGGAGGACAAGGAAATAAGGCAAAATCATGTAAAAGTAGTAAAACATGGGAAAATAAAGTTTTAGCCTTTAAGTATGGTTGGATGATCAGTGAAATGATTTTGAGCAAACATCTTGTTTGTCTGGACTAAACTTACATGAAACAGGCACTGGAACATTTACATCATGTAATTAAGAGTGAATTGCAATGCATTGCTTACTGCTCTTGGCACACATATGCTGAGAATGGAAGTGAACACATCCCTGCAGTATGTGATGTCAGTTCCCAATGCAAACTACGTGGAAAATTGCCAGGGATTTGCTCGTGGACCATATAGCAGCTTGAAGCAGGAAAGCTTCTATCTGCAGTTACCCACACTATCCCAGGGCAACACTAGTAAAATATAATATGCTTTTTATGACACATTAGTAAATGTTTTGGATAGTCTATTTTTCTGTTTTATTTTTTGTACAGCTAATGCGGAATTTGGAGACAGAAGTAGGAGGTAAATGTGTTCTCTTTACTGGATTGTTGGTTAACACAGTATAGTAAAATTCTGTTTCTTACAATGCCAACCTGAGGAAGCTGGAGAAGTCTCTTTCCAATGTGAATGTTTGCATTGCTCTGAGTCTCTGAGAAACTCATCAGCTTTCTATGAAGTTTGTGCACCATGATATTTTGGAACAGGGTTTTTGTTAGGAAATATTCTCTATTCCTTAATATGCTTGCCGGTGTCACATATACCCTCATATGTGTTTGGAAGAAAAACTGTAAATCTCTAAATGATCATTATTGGGAATTTACTGACTATATTGGAAACTTACTGACTATATGCTAAGAGGTTGGGAGTAAAGCAGATACTTCCTTTTCAAAACTCTGTACCAGACACAAAGTAACTGAACAGGACTTCTGCTTTTCAGGTGTCTGAAAAATCAGAACTGAGATTAGGAGACTTTTCTGTTCTCATGGTATCTACAAAGGGAGTAAGCAGCATAGTGAAGAAGAGACAGTCTTCTAGGTGAAAAGGTGGATGGAGAGAGGACAGGAAAGTGAAGACAATGCAGAAGGAAACAGGTATCAGAACAGATGTTCTATCAGAACAGAAGAATACTTGGAGAATATTGTACTGCAAGAGTCTGGAGTTTTAAATTGGAACATTAATTTGTGAGTGAAAAAAGCCTCTGTGCTAAAATACCCACTGCAATGACCAATCACTCTGAAGTGAAGTGTGGAAGATCCATGTTGTAATGCAGCCAGTAGGCTTGCTGATGCTGATACAGATGCATGGTTGAGTTTTTGATTTGATGGAAACTACTTTATAGAAAATAAGAAGTGATGATCAACATTAATTTAAATTTAAAATGTAGCTTTCTGTATCTTTCTCTGAATGGAATCTGACCTGAATCAGCTGCATCAAGTCCAATCTTAATTCTTGCATTTTCTGAAGATAAATACACAGTTTGAGGTTGTCTTTCGTAACTCTATGGTTTGAATTGCTAAAAGTAAAAACTGTCTTTTTAAAAAAGAAAGCTGACTCTGGGTGTATTTAAATTGATGTACTACAAATTATATTTTAAGGTTGGGGAATTCTCACTCTTCAAATAGAATCATAGAATCATTAAGGT
>NW_009221568.1:0-876 GCF_000690835.1 Fulmarus glacialis
TTTAAAAAAATATATCATATTGCTGGAAACACTGGTAGCAATTATTCAGGTTTCTAACCCTGATTTTTGCAAAGGAAGGTTTAAAACGAAGACGCGATGCTGAGCATCCCAACCCGCCGGGGCAGCGGTGCCGAAGCCGGCTCCTTGCAGCCGGCCAAGAGCTGTGTTTATGTTGATAACATTACAAGTATTTCCTCTCCGTTTCCGAAACCAGCAGGGAGGGAGCCGAGGGGGAAGGGAGACTCGGGGTTCTCCAGCTTTGGGGTAGGACTCTTGAGGCCTTTTATGTTAAGAAGCGGGTAACGGCGTACCGCTGGCATTTATTTATACTGCATTTGGGAATAGGGAGTATTTAATAGCAGGGGCTGGGAGCCGGGAGCTGGGCTGGCACAGCCCTCCCCCTGCGCAGGGCTCTTTCGTTTGCTCTCTGCTCTGGATCCGGTTTTAAGGTGATAAAGCGGCGCTGGCAGCTGATTGCTGGTCACAGGAGCAGCTCCCGGGATTTTTGTGTAATGATCTACCCAGCAAGCCACGATGCTCTCTGGGCTGCCCGGCGTCCTGTTTCTTTTGACATTCACAATACTAAAGCCATAAAAACTCAGGATCCGCATGGAACGCCTGCATCCAGCTTTCTTCATGAAAACGGGGCAAGGCTTGGGGAAATTGGGTATTCTCTCCCCTTGCCCACCCTTTCCTCCTAATGAGATCCACTCAAGGATCAATGAACTTATTAAACGTAATATCAAGGGGGTTTGAAAGGCAGGCAGCTGCCTGCCCACTGCTGTAATCCCAGGGCATCGGAGCTACGCTGCCGGCTCAGCGAAGGAGGGACCTGCATCATCCCACCGTCCTGAAGGGGTTTTGCAGCCGGTACCC
>NW_009221568.1:891-10302 GCF_000690835.1 Fulmarus glacialis
TTCAGCTCTATATGGCAATCACGGTCATGCAAATAAAACCAAGCTCTTTTATTGTATGTGGGTTACTTCCCTGTAACGGAGGGCAGAAAGAAGAGGGGATTCACAGCTTTTAATTCCTTCCACCTACCCTCCATGTCCTGTTTTTGATACCAAGGGAAAATATGTTGAGGATGGGGCAGAAGAGCTTTGGAGGCCAATGGGACATTCAGATATGGCAATCACGGTCATGCAAATAAAACCAAGCTCTTTTATTGTATGTGGGTTACTTCCCTGTAACGGAGGGCAGAAAGAAGAGGGGATTCACAGCTTTTAATTCCTTCCACCTACCCTCCATGTCCTGTTTTTGATACCAAGGGAAAATATGTTGAGGATGGGGCAGAAGAGCTTTGGAGGCCAATGGGACATTCAGCTGTTGGCCTTAGGGAGGGGGTGCGGGGCCGGTATGGGCTAACCCATCGGTCTTTCCTTCCTTAACTTTCTCAAAAGGACTCCAGGGACCACAGATGGGAGAGGAACCGGGTCCCGTGGGGTCCAGTCCCAGCTCTGCCACCGCTTTGCTGAGTGACCATGAAAAAATTGTCATTCCCCTGGTATTTGAGGTGTGCTGCAAGAGCTGGAGCAGCCAGCTCAAAAGATCCTTGAAGCCATTAAGAAAGGCTTGGAAGAGATTAAGATCTGTATGGTTTTCCAATTATTATGGGCCAGGTGGTGAGGAGCAAGATCTCAGTGTGAGGAGCCAGTAGGATGCCAGCGCAGTGGGACTGTCCCTGTTAGCGACTGGTTTGTCTGCTTTTGGGGCAAACTGCTGCTGCGGAGCTAGCACTGGCATAGCTGTGGGGTTCCCAAATGAACGGGATCCCAAATGAGCAGAATCCCAAATGAACAGGAACTCTCATTTTGATCCCAAATGAACGGGATCCCAAATGAACAGGGCCCCAAATGAACAGGAATTCCAAATGAACAGGATCCCAAATGACTGGGATCCCAAATGAACATGATCCCAAATGAACAGGAACTCTCATTTTGAGAAATGGGACAGGCGGAAGAGGAAAGGAGCCACATCCACCTGCGAGAATGACGTTTCTATACAAATATTCATCAAAACACAGCGAACAGTCACTTTTTTTCCTAGTAGTGTTTGCAGAAGAGCCGGGTCTTTCTCTTTACTTTGTTATTGTTTTCTTGTTGGGGTAGTGATGGGTTCCTGGCGAGGGAAATGGTTGCGATGGCAAGACCTTGGCGCCTTCATCAGCCCCTGCAAGGTTTCAGGAGCATCTCAGTGCCGCCGCTACATTCCTTTGGAGATTCAGCATGGGCTTAGGGTCCTTCTGCCTTTGCATGTGGGTCCAATTGCGAGGAGCACCCTATTTCTGTGGGTTTCCACAGTGGGGTGCTCGAAGGATCTGTCTCCTGCAGCAAGTTGCTTTCATTCTTGCTGGCTGCGCAGCTTCGGGTGCCTCCCAGTTGCAATTAAGCACGGGGAGGACACGAGCTCCCTTTCCTGCTCTGGGAGGGTGGAAAACCTCTTTGGCTTAGGACCATCTCAGCTCCAGAGCGCGATTGCTTGTTGAGTGGCCTTGGAGCAGAAGCCACTGGTGCACGTGCCGCTGTGCTTTTCCCCAAGCTCCAGCTGGGCTGGCTTGCCACCAACCCTAAAAACATAGTATCACAGAACTGTGGAATCACAGAATGGTTTGTGTTGGAAGGGATCTTTAAAGGTCATCTAGTCCCACTCCCCTGCCGTGGGGAGGGACATCTTCAACTAGATCAGGTCGCTCAGAGCCCCGTCCAACCTGACCTTGAATGTTTGCAGGGATGGGGCTCCACCTCTCTGGGCAACCTGTGCCAGGGTTTCACCACCCTCATTGTAAAAAATTTCTTCCTTACAAACATTGGGTTTTCTCTCCAAAGCCAAAACTGTTCAGAGCAAGCGCATCTCAGACTCTGGCAGGTGGTTGAACGAGTTGTGTGGAGTGTGTTAAGCACCAGGAGTGGAGCATGTCATCAAAACCCTACCGGTTGCGGGTTTTCTGGACATCCCACCCTGGAGCAGAGCCTTGCAGGAGGCATTGCAGGACCAGCCCCACTCTCACCAAGCGGCAGGAGAACTGAGTCGGTTCAAATTCATCCAGACAGATATTTTAACCAGTGATGAAACCCTCTGGAAAGTTGGCTGCTCGCAACAGTGTGACCCCTTGGAGAAAGCCCTGCCCCAGGACTGGCCATGGAGGGAGCCCAAGGAAAGCTCTTATCTCTGGAGCTTGGTTTCCTTCTGGTTCAGGGTTTGTCTGACCTTTTGATCACTGAGTAAGTTCACTTTTTGCCAGGTTTTCTTTCGGGGGGGAGGAAAAACATGTAAGTGGGTGGTGCTGGTGGGAGGATACTCCTGGGTGGGGTGGGGAGGATCTTGTATTTCTGATACCGTTTCCAGCGCATTAATGACTTCAGTGTTGTCCTTTTGCCCAGAGTTTGGGATGGGTCTAGATTGAAGCAGATTTAAATAAATAAAATGAGAACAAACAGCACGAGATGTATTTAAGAGGGGGAGGCTTAGACCGTGTATCGGGAATAAAACTCTTTCTTGGCAGTGTGACGAGTTGACTTGGCGGCGAGATCTCACAGCCTTCTCCCAGGAGATGCTGAAGATGCAACGGGATGCGTGACAAAAGCCTGAAGGACAGGAGAGAGTCGTACAGCAGCTGCTGGTCGATGGCACGTAGCAGAGCTGTCTCCGAGCCCGCTCTGGGCTCGTAGCAGATGCGAGATGCTGACCCGTCCTTGGGAGGCCCCGGGGTCTGGGGCTTGGCAGCTTTGGGCTCTCTTCTGGCCAGGATGATGACGTCTCACATCTCACTGTCGTTTGCCTCAGCCTCTGGACCTGTATCTGTTTGGGAGGAGATAACAATACCCATTTCTCAGGAGCTTTTTGAGGTCTACAGAGGAAAGAAATCACCATAAAAACCTTGTATTTAAAAGGGCTGGGGGAGAAAGCCTGGGGGAAGCAACTCTACTGATGTCATCGTCCTGTAATTTTCCAGGACATTTCCTGGGAAGAAACGTACAGTACAATGAATGTGCTTGCAGATGATCTTGGATTATTTATGGGTATTTGTTTCGTCCACACGTGCAGGGAATCTGATGGGGTTTGAATGGAGCTGAGCCTGGCCTCATGTCGGTGTTCTGCCCACACCCGGTAACAGGCAGGGGCTTCAGTAAGCGGGCAGGGATCCACTGGATCTGTAGGAGGAGCTGAGTTCTCCTTCTTCCCTGCCTCCAGTTCCTGGGCATTTTGGATCAAGGTTCCTTGCCGTGGTCTTCATGTGTATTGCATTTCAGTTTGCTCAAAGTACACTCATTTGCAGACCATTATATGAACACATTATTAATTTCCTTTAAGACCAGGTATTTATCTTTGGTGCTCAGCTTCATAGCTCGTTCCTCTCGTGCTCTCCCACAGTCTGCTCATCTCTGGTCACCTTTGCTGGTCCACCAGACTGGGATGTCTCCATGCGCCCTCCAGTTGGGAACGTATGAACATATTGGTAAATCCTTCCCATCCAGATGCCTGCAGGGACTCCAGCCACACGTTCATTCCTCCCTTCCAGCTCTACACACGCCAGATGCACAGCAGCATCCCCAGTTTGAATTATTTTGGGATGATGTTGCATGAGGGTTTAAATAACTGTTCTTTGCTCTCTTCCCCAGGTCAACATGGATTTGTGGTTCTTTCTCCTTTTGCTCGGAAGTGGCCTGATAAGCGTAGGTGCTAACAACATTACAACAGGTAAACTACACTCGTTGTCTCCTCTCTTTTGTCCCTAAACCATCTTTAGGATCAAAGGAGTAAGTGCTCGCATGCTCGGTGACTTACCCCTTCTGCCCTCCACTTAACTGTAATATTAAGTGTCAAAAAGAGGGTGATGGGCTGCAGGTGCTCATAAATAGCACCTGCAGGTCTTACCTCTAGCAAATATTGATCCTCTCTTACGGGGGCTGTAACCTTTTTACCTCCTCAATATCATAATGCGTATTCAAGTTACCTGCTTTTACAGGCTGTGCATCATCGTGCTGTGCAAAGCACTCCCTGTCCTGGACTTGGGATTTTTTGGCTGTTTATCTTTGTAGTTACAGTCGCGCAAATCTCCAGCATCTAAACCTTCCAGTGCTACAGAAGGGTATCTCATGGAGGTTCCCTTGTGCTTTCTCCTTTCTCAGAGCCACCCACAACAGTGCCCACCTCCCCCAGGAGTCCCACCAAAGCTCCTACAGCAGGTCCTGAGGATGCGACTACAACGAGCGCAAACAGCCTCAACATTAGCACTCCAGTGACTGTTTCTACCATGGCGTCAAAGCCACCTACAACCACAGCCACCAGGATCTCCCCCAAAACCACCACTGTCAGCCTCAACACCTCCACCCTGGGGACAACCGTGCTCGTGCCTCCGGCCACCTCCCTGCTACCCAGCGTGACACCGTCAGCTCCGCGCACCACTCTCCCCAGCACAGAAGCAGAGACGACAGAGAGAAATTTCAGTGCGACAGTGACAACGCAAGAGACCTCTTCCGCTGCCCACAACGGTAGGCATCTCCTTCACCTCTTCTTCTCCAGGCCACCCTGCCTCTGGGTTTGTTTCTTTGCTCTTCTTTTGTTTTACTGAACAAAAGGGAATGAGAAGACACTTTGGGGCGAATTCCATGGTGATACGAAACAATATAAGTCCTGAACTGACCAGATCAGAAGAGATTTATCCTACCGAAGGTTTGGGCTTCTTGCCAAGATGCTGGGGCACCAGAAACCCTAGGATCTCGTTCCACTTTTGTCACAGATGAATTTCACCGCTTTTTGTGGTTTCCGGAGTGTGAAACAGGGCTAGTGCTGCACAGCTCCCAGGTGCTGGCTGAAAAGTTGATCCGTAACGGGTCTGTGTAGGCAATAGCAATAAATCACTCCGGGTTGCTGCTCAGCTGCAGAGCTTGGGTTATCCAGAGTGGTGCTACATTTATTTGTATTTTGGTAGCCACCATGGGCTCAAGTCATGCTTTTTGGCACTGTACAAGCACACACAACAAAGGATGTAAGCATCCCAAAGTCCCTGTCCGAAAGGGGGTAAGGCTTGGACTAGAGAGGTGGCCAACCAGGGGTGAGATCCAGCTCCTGAGGAAAGCTGGTAGATTGGCTCATTATCCAAAATTAGCCAAGCTGGGCATGAAGGATATGCAGTAGGATGGTGCTGGCCGATCTGGTAGGGTAATCTGTATGCTCCACCCAATGGTTGCTAAACTGCTGGCAGACGCAAGCCACACGTGATTTGATAAATCACCTGAAGGTGCTCTCTCTCCACCATGATGAACACCAGGAGCAATGCGGTGAGACCTTATTGAGCAGAGTATTCCATGCGCTGGATGTCAGCATCTTGCATTTGCTGGCACATCCGATGATGGGGTGGATGCCCTATCCCTGGAAGTGTTCAAGGTCAGGTCAGATGGGGCTTTGAGCAACCTGATCTAGTGAAAGATGTCCTTGCCCGTGGCAGGGGAGTGGGACTGGATGATCTTTGAAGTCCCTTCCAACCTAAACCATTTTGTGATTCTATGCTTACGTTACCAGTTTTTTTCCCCATTATTTGGGCCACTTTAATCTTTGAAATCTGGATGAGCAAGAGTTGTCTCTATTGCCATCTTGCTGTCATTCCCCTCTTGACACATCATAAAAGTGGCCCCTAAGAATGTAGAGTTTGGCTCCTCAATGTAGGTTAAGAGCAAAAATGAGGCAAAAAGAGGCTGAGGTGACCAGAAATCTTAGCTGATCTGTGATTCTTCAGCCACGGTTTGCCCATTGCTGCATCATTTGGGACCCAGCTTTGATACTACATGCCTCTGAGTTGCAACAGTTACATAGCAGTGCCTGCTAAAGATTATAGTGAAAGCAGTGCAGGATTTAGTGGAAAAACAGGATGGGTAACTTGGTGGTGGAGTAGAAAAGACTGAAACAAGATAATGCTGGAGTTAATGCAGGGAGATGTCAAGTGTACATTCCTTAAGAATAAATTTCTCAAGGCATATTGGGTGTTGGGTATCTAAACCCCTCTTCATGACAGTGAGATGTGCGTGCCCTCTTCCTCTGGGCATCTTTGGAAACTGCAGCCCATAAAGCTGCAGTGAAGTTGTCTTTGCTACCAACATAGGAAGGGGTGTGGCTGAAGGAAGTTTGCAACCCAACTTTCTTACTGTCCTGCCATCCCCAAACTCATCCAGCTTCCTTTCAAATGCAAATCCTCAAGGCTTTTTTGCAGAGTGAAGGAGTCCAGAGTAACTTTAGATACATGCACGGTCCAAGCTTAGAATAAACGTAGCCTTCGAATGGGAGCAATGGAGGCAAAAGCCTTAAGTACTGCTAAGATCTGGATTTTGCAATACGATATCTGCTAGCGGGGGACTGAATTTATCGTTTTTGTGTCTTTCCTACTTTTTGATGACTTGGGTTACTGGTTTTGGTGAACTCCCTTGGTGTACGCAATGACACACTGGCCATGACCGTCAAGGCCAGATGTGGCTTCTCACTTGATGTCAGTCCCTAGAACAAATGACCAATGATTCTTTCTTTATTTCAAGTAATTTGTCAAGGAGCAAAATCAGTTTTAGGGCTGCCCTTTCCATTAATCTTAATGGGAAATTTGGATATCAGTCATGGAAGAATTAAGTGGTGCTCAGGACAGGGACAGGGGCAGAAGGCACCGCATGAATTACATGTTGTACAGGCAGTTCCTGCTTCTCCAAACCTACCAAGATTGTCCTCAACCCCATGCTGCAGCTCTTCAGGGGTGTAAAACAGGGGCGTGGGGTGCCTGTGCCAGCAGCATTGCAGCAGGAGAGCTGGGCTGTGCTCTCATCAGCACGGGTTTGTTCTGGTTTCCTCTAGATGAGAAAAGCAGCGGGTAGAGGCTTTCCTTGGATGCTCATCATCCCTATCCCTGAGCCCAGCTGCTCTTAATTGAACTCTTGGCTCACTTACTCTTTTAAAATTATACACAAGTGTTATCTCGTAATATTTGGGTGCTAATGAGTGACACCAGTGACTTGCTGGTTATAGGGTTAAACAGACTGTGTTACCAATTAAGAGCGGGAAGTTGCGTTTATCAGTGTTATAGCTCAGCTTCAGCTCCCCGCTCTGCTGGTAAAAAGTTGGGGTTTGTTCCTTTTTCCTTGTTACTAAGTGAAGGCTGAAATTTGTTTTAACATCCTGGCTTTGTAGCTGGTGTTTGTAGCTGGAAAGATTTACAAGGTGATGATGAGAGTTACTAAATTTGTTACTGTCTTGGTCTTTGATCCTTCCTGACTTATTAAAATGTATATTTCTTTGTTGCTAAGAGACTTTTGTTTTCTTTTTCTGCAGGTAACTCTGACAGAAGAGGTAAGAATTTTATATTTCATTGCTCTTTAGTCAAGCCCTCAGTAAAAACATTTCCAGAAGTATTCTGCTATTAGATAATTCTCCTTATGACACACTTCCAAACTTGCTTTTACAAAGCCTATCAAGTTCTTTAGAAGAGCTGGTGACACACTGATGCCTTAATTTGTGTTGGGCTTCTCTTTTCAGAAATAAACAAATCCGTACCAATTTTTACACGTCCTATTAGATATGACGAGTAAAAAAAAATCAGCATTACCGTCCCTGGAGTTGGATGGCCAAGATCTAACAAGCCATTTAAGAAATTTCCTTCTTTTTTTACTTACGAATTGTCTTTATTGACTGTGACTTACCCTATTTGATCCGGACCCATTCTGCAAATGATGTGAATAATTATTATTCTCCTTAATTCTGTTGGCAAGCAGTAGCACAAATCCATTTCTTGTAATATAATAGCACTTAGGCACATTTTTCCATCTCTTCATTCTGAGAACTGGCATCGCTACCAGAATATTCGCAATTACTCATTGCTTTAGCAGTATAGAAGCGCGTGGAGTGGAGGTACAGCCGGTCTGGTTGCTACCTATAGAAACACGCTTCCTCTGTGTGTTTTCGTCATTGCTCTGACGGGTGTTTCAGCTTTGTAAACTCCACGGCAATCCACTTTGTGCTGCTTGGTGTGCCAAACCCGCACTGTCCCGTAATGGTATAGAGGAAAAGCCAGATGCTCTGCGATAGTTACTTGCACAGGGGAAATAAAAGGGACGCAGGTCTGAGGGCATTCATTTGAAATAATGGTTAAGGTGTTGTAGAAATATTCTGCGTAATTCTCTTGGATCTGGCATGGCTTAAGTGTTATTTTGGGCTATCTCTGCCATTGTTCATCTCTGTTCCTGAGAGCACAGAAATGAAAAATGGGAAAAAATCTGACTTCCTAATGATGTTAATATTGCTAATATTAATATTATTGTTAATATTAATCAAGTAATTAATATTTTCCAAGTCACGTGACTTGGAGGATTATTCTGGGGGGATATTTGCAATGATATTGCAAAATTAAAAGCTTTCCTAACAAAATGTTGATTGAGGGTTATTTTGAAGATGAGGAGCAGAAAACTACTTTTTATCCCAATTACTGAAAATCTTCTGCCTCTTATTGCTGGCACTCCTACTATCACGTGAAGCCACCCACCGTGGTGTATCTCAGCCACCAAGTACACTTTGACAACAGATTATTTAGGACTCTTGCAGGAAACAAGTAGCCCTTTTATTTCCACCCCCCTCCCAAATCGGCGTTGGCAGAAGAGATCTCTGCAAGCTTCGGGGCTGTTGGGTGATGGAGCTGCCCATGCTGGAGTGTCAGTGCTGAGCAGGGCAGCGTGGAAGGATGTTTGCCGGTGGCTCTGCTCGCCCTGGTCTTCTGATTTGGGGTCAGAAGGGGATTTTTCCTGAAGTCAGACTGATGGAAATTAGTAGTTTGCCTTTCCCAGCAGCACCCAACTCTCGCAGCATCTGCAAGTCCTTCCCCATCCCCTTTTAGAGACCGTGGCCTTTTAGGGCATCCGTAAGGTCTTTTTGTGCTACGCTGCTAACGAGACAGTTTAATCCTTCGCAAGCCTGGAAGGAGAGGCTAACTCAGGCGTCCTTGGCAGGCTCGCTAAAAAGTCTTGCCTGCTTTCCCCAGGGGAAAGAGAGTAAAGCTGCACAAATATTTATGACTTTAGGCTTCAGGCTCAATCTCCACATCTGAGACAGCTGTGGGGATGTATCAGCAACACAGATCCCTTCCCAGTGGGGCAGTGTGGATGAGAAGTGCCTGCCTTCTCCTGCTCAGTGCCTAGAGTTGGTATGATTAATAAAGCAGTCATTTCAGTAAGCAGAAAACCCTGGTCATTGGCTGGAGAGACGCTAATGCCTCCTGTTGTGCCACCTCCTGATGTGCCACCTTTGGAAGGGATCACCCGATGGTTGCACCATAGGATCACAGAATGGTTTGGGTTGGA
>NW_009221569.1:0-9919 GCF_000690835.1 Fulmarus glacialis
CCCTCATCCTGCAGAGCAAGAGCGCCAGCTACACCGACCAGGCCTTCTTCAGCTTCGTCTTCTGGCCCTTCAGCCTCAAGCTGCTCTGGGCCCCCTTGGTGGACGCCGTCTACCTGCGGGGCTTCGGCCGCCGCAAGTCCTGGCTGGGGCCCACGCAGTACGTCCCGGGGTCCTGGCTGGTGGCCACGCAGTACGCCCTGGGGGTCTTCATGATCTACATGTCCACCCAGGTGGACGTGCTGCTGGGCGATGGGGAGGGCCGGGGCCCCGACGTGGTGGCCCTCACTGTGACTTTCTTCCTCTTCGAGTTCCTGGCGGCGACGCAGGACATTGCGGTGGACGGCTGGGCCCTCACCATGTTGTCCAGGGAGAACGTGGGCTATGCCTCCACCTGCAACTCCGTGGGCCAGACGGCCGGCTACTTCCTGGGCAACGTCCTCTTCCTGGCCCTTGAGTCGGCCTCCTTCTGCAACAAGTACCTGCGGTTCCAGCCCCAGCCCCAAGGGATTGTTACCCTCTCAGGTACTGCCTGGGTACTGCCGGCCTGTGCGTGCTGATGCTGGGATGGGGATGCTTCTTCCCTGAGCCTGGACCAAAGTTCCGCTCAGAGCGATCAGTGGCTTGGTGCTGTGAACTGGGCAGGTTTGCTTTGTCCTCTGCCCATGAGCAAGCACAGCCTGCCGGGAGGCTGGCGGAGTCCACTGCTACATGCACTGAACTGCCAGGCTTCTGTGGGTTTAAGAGTGTGGGAAACCTGCCTTGTCATTATCTTGGCTGACCTAAGCACTTTGGAGACAATTTTGTTTTTTTCTGTAGTTTAATGACTATGGAGTACATCATTGTTTTAAAAAACCCAAACAAACCAAAAGCTTTGCCTCTTTAAGAACATCTTCTGGGAGGAAGGAAAGGGGAAACTAAAAAAAGTCGGCTCTTCCAAGATGGTATTGTTCACAGAAGTAGAAATGACAAGTGCTCAGGGTTGGCCACGTAGCCAATTTCTGAAGGAAGAAGTTATTGTAGTAAATTAAGGGGGGATTTTGTTTCCTCTTTAATGAATTAAATGGAGTCTGGTAATCCAACCCTAACTAGGTGTTAGTGTAAGGATGTCTTCTGTTTGGTGGTTTTTGGGTTGTTTGGTGGTTTTTTTTTTCACAAAGGTTGTATGTGGTGGTTGATGTTTGGTGTATTACCTAGAAAATGCTTAAAATGCACGTTTTGGCTAAAGGTTGAGTTTAGCCAGCTCAGCTTATGGGATGACAGGAAAAACTGGCACCACTGCTGGCTGCGGTCTCAAAGTGACTATGGCTAGCAGTAATAGAAGAGTAAATTCTCATGGGTTTAGTTTCTTTTCCCTCTCTTTTGATTGCTCTGCCTGTATCATGCAAGAGAAAAGGTATGCCAAAACTGAGTTGAATTGTTGTTTAAAGGCTAGTTTTCGCTTTCTATCCTGTACCTTTCTTATTGATAAATCAGGATATTGGTTTCCAAGACTGCTATACTTATTTTGTCCATGCAGCTATCACAATTGCTGACTTAGTCTTCCTCGTTCCTTCCTGTTGATAACCCTATGTCTGGTCTATACGTTGACAAGCATAGAGTAGTCCTCAAAGTAACCCTGCTGATTTATTGCTTTCCTTTGTTTTCTCTTACTGTGTAGTTCATCAGTGCTGGCGTGTCTCTCCCCTATTGCTCCAGTGGCAGACTGATGTCTTTTACTGCTGATGCAACTTGCAAATCACTAGTGTAGTTAAGAGAGCTCGGTTTGTCTATACTTACCTCCACTGTCAAGGTTTTTTGTTGTCTTGTTTTTTTCTCAGTACTGTTTGTATAAATGGATTTGTTACTATTACAAGAGTGCTGTCTTTGGAAAAAAAAAACCTATCCCAAAACCAAAAAACACCAATGCAACCTCTTTAACTTGTCCTGGAGTACTAACCTGGCTGGAGTAAGAAAAGCAAATAGCTCTGACACTATAGTTGCAGGATATGGGTTTTTTGGGTGGTAAACTGGCTGCAAGAGATTTCTGTTCCCTTGTTCATGTGACTGTACACCACAATTTGCTGTGTTCACGTTTCTCCTGAAGCAGCTGTAGAGCAGTACTGTAAACCTGCTTACTGAAATGAGGAGAGCGGCTCTCTGGTCCTAGTGCTGGTCGTAACGGGGCTCGTGGTGAGCCGGTTCGGGCAGTTAAAGCAGCAGAAAACTTTACAGTTTGAAAAGGTGAATAGTTTTCTGCCCGTCCAGATCTCTGAACGCTTTTGTCGTGGGCTGAGTGCCAGCGCTATGGAAAGTACAAGGCAACACTTCATGATCCCAAGTCAACTTCAAGTTGTTGAGAAGCAACAGCATTAGTTGTTTGCAGTCACATGTATGCCTGTCCCAGCGTGAAGGAAGAGAGGTGAAGCACCAGTGCAGGAAGAAGGTGCCCCTTCAAGGCAGCCCAAACTTATCTGGGCCAGTGACTGTGGAGCGCCCTTTTTCCAGGGAAGAGATGTGTAGCTTTAGAATTACTTAAAGCTGTTGTGATGAAACACCCGTTCCCTCACGCACACCTCATTGATGGTTATTTTCCAGCCTGGTCTGTCCCTGATCTAGTTCAAAAGTTTGCTTTGCCCCAACACAGTGGTTTATTTTGCTAGTAGCGGTATAGAGGCAGAGACTAAATAGGGATGGGGCCAGGCAGCGCTGGTGGCACCAGAAACTTTATGCTGGAAATTCTTTGTGTAAACTATAATTTTAAGGTTCTTTTGCTTGCAACCTGTTACTGGCCTATATGGCTGGTTTTTTTTTTTTTTTTCTTGCACTCTCTGTTGTTTTGTTGGTTGTCTTTTTTTTTTTTTTTTTTTTTGCTAATCCAGCCATTGCTGTATTGCAGCTGACAGCGCTGACCTGATCAGGAGTATTCGTGCGATGATGCTCAAAGCTATTTCTATTCCCGTCCTCGCACTGTAGGCCTCTCACTGCGGTGATAATGCTTAGTGCTATTATTAGAGTACCACTCCTGTATGTCTTTTGTAGACAGTAGGTTTGATTAGCATGACTCTCTGAAAACTCATCTTTTACTTAAAAATATATGTACAGGGTACCTTTTTTAAGAGGAGAGAGCAATCTGACAGCATTGGTTATGAGATCATCTCTCCTTTTCTTTAGAAAAGGGAAAAGTAACTGATGTGGAAGCAGCAGAAAATGGTTTGAAATGCCTTGTTTTCTTTTACACTGAGAATGCTAGGATATAGCTAAAGTAGTCTTTCCGTGTTTTCTTCCATGCTTGTTGTGCTTGTTCTCTTCCTGTGCGTAAGAAGCAGCTAATAATTGCCTAAATCTTCGCAGTGTCTTTGCCCTTTCACCAGCCCTCGCTGCTTACTTTTGAGTCACCATGAGACTTCAGGAGTTGCTCGTGACCAGGAAGATAAAAGGCTACTTCTGTCTTACCCTCTGCATGTTACTGAGTTCTTTCTTGCCTCTTTCATAAAGGTAGAGGATAGGATTATCTTAGATTAATCCATTCACTAACTCAAAAAGTAGTTGCCATAAAATATTGGTGTGTTTTTACTATTGCCTTCAAAATCCACAATTTAGCAAATACTATATCAGCTTAAAATAGAGCACTTAAGAGTTAGCAAGTATAATAGCCACTTAAAACAGACATATTTGAGTGACTCTCTAAGAAGTTTAATCAGGACATCTTTACACTCGTAAGTATAAATCTCTATTTCCTTCAGATGGTAGATAGATATTATATAGGGAGTATAGAATTGCGGCATAGAATAGTTACATGACTACACAGTAAATCAACTGGAGAGTTGTGAACAACTTCTTTGTCTGAAGCTTTTTCCCCGTCTTGTAACTACTAAATGTGTTTTTTCCTCCCTGATCAGCTTTTGGTGATCATATGTGTAATCCTTCAACATTTTCATTTTTATTTCTGTTTCTCCTCCAACACACTCATTGTGGTAATAATACACGGAGCACCAGGGCAGTGACGCGGTTTGCTGCTGCTCTTCTGTCTCAGATCTCAAGCAAACATGGTTATAGAGTGAGGGGCAGGGAAGAGCTATGTCAGTTACTGTGTGTATGCAGCTATGTGTTTGTGGTTTGCTTTTGTTGCTTGTTTTTAGGAGGGTCAATGAGTGAAGTTTTTTTTCAATTTTTTATTATTAGGTTTATATTGTTGCAAAATAACTGCATTTTAGATACTCAGTGAATTGTTAATGAAGTGTTGATGGTGGCTGCTAGAAAGATTTTTTTTTTTTAATTTTAATTTTTTTCCCCTCCAGATTTCCTGTTTTTCTGGGGAGCTGTCTTTTTAATTACCACTACACTGGTTGCCCTTTTGAAAAAGGAAAACAAGGAACTGACACCAACAAAAGAAGAAACAAAAGGCATCACTGATACATACAGGCTGCTATTCTCAATAATCAAGATGCCGGCAGTTCTTACTTTCTGTCTCTTGATTCTCACAGCAAAAGTGAGTAAATACATACATGAATTGTTAGGTGCTGATGATACGAGTGTCTGAAAGGTTGCTGAGTCCCTGTGGTGTAACTTATCTCTTTGTTTTGCTAGCGGTTGTCATCAGAGTTCCAAATTTTCACATGAAATTTGAAACAAAATTGCTTATATCATTGTGCTAAGTAAGGTTGTACAACAGAAAACATTCGTTTGAGCTTTTATAAGTGTTTACCAAGCATTAAAGACAATTTTGATTGCAATCTAGTAGTAATTTGTTTTTAAACATTTTTAAACAGTTAGGCTGTTTGCGTAGTCTGCAGTTAAAAGTACCGAAAATGCTTCTTTTAACCTAAATGCTGTTCCCAGAATCTGCAACTCTGTACAAACTAGGTTTCCACGGCTTCTTGTTGGCCATCGTGGACATTGACAGCAATTAAGGCACGGGCGTGAATATCATTGCTATGTTTAATGTGCGTGGTATAGTTTTGGCACTGATGACAAGAAGAGTGTGCAAGTGTAGAACATGTTTCAGAATGGATTAGGAAATCAAAGGAGACACAAAAGTGAATTGTACTCTTATCACGTTTCTCAATTTACTTAATACTGAGTAAACGGGATTTCTAGCCAAACTATCGCTACTTTCCCCAGTTTATTTTGTCTAACTTACATTGCAGGTTGGATTTTCAGCAGCAGATGCTGTAACAGGACTCAAGCTGGTGGAAGAGGGCGTCCCAAAAGAGCACTTAGCTCTGCTAGCGGTTCCAATGGTTCCTTTACAGATAATATTGCCTCTGATTATCAGCAAATACACAGCAGGCCCCCAGCCACTGAACACATTTTACAAAGCTATGCCTTTTAGGTAAAAACAAACAAATCTTGTTTGACAGAAATGTAGTAATTTGCGTATTCAGATCAAGTGTAGGATTTCTTGTGTAACTCTTAAACTTCCAGGTACAAGAAACTATGTCAGAATTCTCATAGTAAGTTGAATGCTCTGTGTCTTGTGCCTTGAAGACGATTCATGTAGTAACACGTGTAAGAAGGCGGAACATGAGGTGTTTTTAAGATGCATATACAACAGCATTAGAGCAGTACTCTCCTGCTCCAGTGTCGATAGTTCCTTATTCATGAATCATTCTGACTAGATCCAGGACTGTATCTGTAAAATTACGTGTGCTTCCCAATGTAAGAGTGTCAGAACGCATTGACAAGTCATTTGGCGCATCTACTGGATATATGCTTTACTGAGGTAACTGAGAGTAAAAGAAGCTGAATTATTTTGATACAGACAAGGAGACATTTCATTTCCGTGTTAAGTGTTTTATATATGAGTTTGCTTACGGAATTCTAAAACCCGTGAATCCAGCAAATTACCTAATGCTGTTACTCAGTAAATCATGTAACATGTCTGTCACAGGTAGCCGTTACTTTAATGTTTCTTATGCAACTATGTATGTTTTCGGAAAAAAAAAAAAAGAGAGTAGATGTTACTCCGGCTGAATTTGGTTAGGTATCTTGTGTGTTGCTTTCTACAAAAAAATAAATTTCTGTGTGAAGGGGCAGGGGAGAAAGCTAGTATAGGAGATCTGGTAGTGAATTATGTTTATGTGGAAGACAGATTGTTTAGGTATAAAATGTTTACAATTTCAGCGCTTCTCAAATATTTAATGTCTAATTCTATCTAAGATAGAAATAGTTGTAACTATTTAGATATAGACTATTTTAATGTGTTCTGTATGTATAAATGTTCGATAGTTTGTATCAAGGAAACACCTGGGGAGAATTACTTGACTTATAAATTATCTTTCTTATTCCTCCAGATTACTGCTTGGTCTGGAATTTGCTTTTTTGGTATGGTGGACTCCTACAGTAAAACATGAAGGAGGATTTCCTGTCTACTACTATGTTGTAGTATTGTTGAGTTATGCGTTACATCAGGTAACATACACTGTATGTGGGCAGGGGAGGGGGACAGGAGGGTATTTCTTATCAGTCAACGAGAGGATTATAAATGCCATTATCTGCTTTTGTCCATAGTTACACTAGAATTCCTCTAAGTCTGACCTGTTATGCTGTATGGCTATGTTTACTTTCGATACTCTTGCCAATATTGTTTCTCCCTCTTCCATGTGCTCCATTGAACATCTTCTATGAAGTTACTTTTAGTTGACCAGATCTGCTTTTGTTTCCCAGATTTTTTTTCCCCAAAAGCAGAAGCTCAGAAGCATGGTGGAGTTGGAGAAATCCCAGCATTCTGACTGAGTTTCATAGGCATGATGATGATTGTGCTTATTGTGCAGATCCATAAATTTATGTGATCCTGGTCCTAGAAAAAATACTTTATTGATTTCAGAGGAACGTCATAGTGGATCTGATCCAAAGGCCTGGAAAACGAACGCCTGATACAGACTGGGCTTTGGATCAGAACTAAAATGTATGCAATGCCTTGAGAGTTGATTTTAAATTCAAAAGTGTTATTTTTACATGTTATTTTATCTGGCCTTATCATATTTCAGTTTGAGGCGCTTAGGGACATGGTTTAGTGCGCATGGTGGTGTTGGGTTAACGGTTGGACTCGATGATCTTAGAGGTCTTTTACAACCTTAATGATTCTATGATTCTATGATTCTATGATACCCTGAGTCATTCCAATGCATGTGAGGCTGGTTTCGTTTCAGCATGACTTGAGACAAGTGGCAAGGCTACTCTTCTACTAACATTAAGGTCTTAGTAGAGAGACAGACTGCAGAAATAATTTCGCTCTTGTGCAATTTTAACCTGCTGGGATTTTTTTTCAGTCAATGTTGCTAACTTCAAGTAATCTCTTAGAACAGTTTTTATGTTAGGGTTTTTAGTTGTCATTGTCTGTAACTGGGGAGACCTTACTGTCCCGTGGGTTTTCTTACCTCTTCTATAGATCACGCTGTATAGCATGTATGTTGCAATAATGGCTTTCAACGCCAAAGTCAGCGATCCACTGATTGGAGGAACCTACATGACGCTCCTAAATACTGTGTCGAACCTGGGAGGAAACTGGCCTTCCACCGTCGCACTCTGGCTTGTGGACCCACTCACGGTGAAAGAGCGTGTAGGGGCCCAGGAACAGACCTGTGGAACTACAGTTGCTGCGGAAGTAAGTTTTGGAGGCTGTGAAGGTCCCTGTTCAATTATTTGTGGATTAAATGGCTTCTCTTAGCATTTTTTTCACCTTTGAAAACCTTTATTGTATATAGCTTATGCTTAAAATTTCCCACTGATTGAGCTAATTTTCCTGTCTGATAAAATTAAGTCTGTTTTTATCTTAAGAACTAACATCTTTACCAAAGATTTGCAGTTGCAGAGTAGTTGTCCATTTCTTTGTGGGCTGGGATGAAAAGCTGGTGGTGGAAGCACTAGATTGGTGCCACATTCTCTGCGGTGTAAGGAGGCTGTAGTTACATTTTTGAGAGTAAGCCTTGCTAAGTTCAGAGTTGTGTAATTAGGCGCTCTGTTCTTGGCAGGCTGTCTGTCCCTCAAGTCCCTTAAGTTGTGTGGTAGGTTTTTGTTCTTTCTGTCTTTCTGGAGGCTTCCTATCTGGATGCCTTCATACCTTCTCCCGTGATGTTATTTTGTGCACTATCTTTGATCTTCACTTTCCACGTGAAATTGAGCGGCGTGACTGGCTGCCTTCCCAGTTCTGGGGAGCCCTGTGGAAGAGAACAAAGAACATGCTTTGCTACTGTACACAGATCAAACAACAGGATGCAAAACTGCCTGGAAAGCAAGGTTTCAAATTCACCTCCCCATGAGCAAATGAGAAATTTTAACGTGACTGTTTGAAAGGGTGGAAATGTTTTGGGGGGTTTTGTTGTTTTTTTTTTTTTCCCCCCATACTCATGACTGAGACTTATTTCACTCTTGAATGCCAGGACTCTTTGGGATGTGGAGGTTCTCTAAATGAATAAAGTGTTCTAGGAGTCAGAGATGACTTGTTTGAACTGGAGTTGCAGTTTTTACTAGTTGCAGAGGGGAAACTGCTTCCACAGTGTCTGCTTTTTCATCCTGTCTCTCACTGGCTTGCCACTAATTAGGTTCTCTGTGCCTGGGCCTCTACTGAACTTAAGTCCTTCCTCCTTCATCTCACTCCTCTGATCTTTTCTCACATCCTCCCAGTTGGTGATGTTCCACCACCACCATTATTATTCCCTTCTTATTCCTAATCTGATCTTGACATATCTCAGAATAATGAAAATGCTGGCAGAACCTCAAGTCAGAGGATTGATTTGTCTTGGGATTATAGCAGTACTGAAAGCTGAACAACAGCAGAAACGATCGTGTCCTATACACTTACCCTTTAAATGCTGGAGTTTTTGTCTTCCAGTTCTGCAATTAAAAAACATCCTGGGCATGTTTTTCCCATAAACACGCAACATTTTGTACTGTCCATTTGCAGATTCAGTGAGAGTGGTGAGATGCAAGGGATATAATTTCTGAAGAAGCAGTTTGGATGATGAGGGAAAAAAAAAATAAACCTTTCTTCATGGGATTAACAACAGTGATTGTACCTCCAGGCCAGCATGAGACAGCTGGACAGTTTCTGTTTTCTAGAGTTAGCCCCTTGGGCCAATATGCTCCATTTCCCAAATGTTTTATAACAGTTTTGTTACTTTTCATACTGATGGTAAGTCAAAAGCCTCTCTTACTAACTCCATAAGAAACAAGGAAGAGTAAACAAGTATATTTAGTCATAACAAAGAGAAAATAAAAAACAGTGGATATCTAATGCCTACTTTCTAAAAGTCTGTGTCTTTGTATCTCCCAGAGAACACTTAATGCATCAACTTCTGCTTCTCTGTTTCAGCTCTGCACTAAAGCTGGTGGTGCCTGTGTTACTACCTTGGACGGTTACTATGTGGAGTCCGTCATCTGTGTCATTCTGGGATTTGGCTGGTGGTTCCTACTTGGGCCAAAATTTAAAAAGCTGCAGGACGAAGGACAGTCTTCGTGGAAGTGCAAAAGGACCAATTGATGCAGTTCAAATATTGGATGGAGTAGCAAGGTCATTTTAGTTTTATTACAAAGACATATCCCATAATCAATAAACAGGAATAGAGGTATTTTTAAATGCCACATCACTGAAAAAACGGGTGGCTGAGATGGTGGTATGTTTGTATGTGATACCACTCGACCTCCCAACATGAAAAAGTAAGTTCAGAAAGTAATTGTTAAAAAATGGCACCTATGTACTACATACATGTCCCCGAGCTCTAGCTTCAGAGTCATGGCTGCTGGTATAACCAACGTCTGAATTTCCATATAGTAACTATGGAAAAGCTAATTGTGCCATGTCTATCTAAACAGCAGCATTGTCAGCTAAGTTCCAAGTCTTTATTTTTTCAAGCAGAAGTGATCTGACACGGGGAGTTGACCCGGAGAAGGATGTCAAAGGCATTTTGACTTGCAGGTTAAGCGTGTTGTACTACGGCAT
>NW_009221569.1:9934-13580 GCF_000690835.1 Fulmarus glacialis
AAATGTAAAGTGTCTGTGGGCTTTGTTTCTTCTCACTTTCTGAACTGTAACCACACCTCAAAGGATGAAATGTTTCAGAGATTCTTTTAAATGTATTTTCTGGCTTTTATAAGCTTTAAAGATTTATAAGAAAATATTTTTATAAACAAATTACATTTGTTTAATTTATTTCCGCTGTTTCAAAGCATTTTGATTTACATTCAAGGTACTTCCTTGACGAAAAATTGCTGTAAGGTAGGGCTTAAGGGTAATGCACTTAAGCCTTGAGTCCTGAAGATGTAAACTGGACAGTGCAGCAGCTAGCGCACACAGGCAGGTTTCAAAAGGAGAAGGCATGGAGGCCTTCGGAAGGCGGTTGTTATTTTGAGGGAATGACTTGATAGTATTCGTTCCTCTATGTCACTAAAATTAGAACATTCAGTTTCAAAATCAGTGGAAAAAATGTGACTCTTCCCAGCTAGGAGTAAGAAAAGATGATCAGTGCCTTTGAAAGTGATTTGGTGATGACAAACTTGCCAAATTCCCAGCGAGTTGGTGTATGACTTGCTGTCACATAAATCAGACAAGCTAAATCCTGTGGTAGAGCTGCTACAGAAATTTATTACTGATGCTGTGTAGTGGAAACATTCCCGTTGCATTGATCAAAAATGACTTCCCTCCTGAGTGCCTTAGTGATGTACAGCAAGTGTACTGTACACCTAGAGAGAGGGCACTTGGACATTGTTGGATGTATATGGTACATCATTATTAAAAAAGAAAACTATTAAAAATACCTTTGAAAGGTATTCTGTGTTTCTTGCCTTGTCAATATTGGAAGTATTGCATCCTGAGCTTTGTGTTCCAAACTCCCGGAAGGGGCTGTGGATCTTTTGTTACTGTACGTTTCAGGAAAAAAGTAAATCAATACCAGCTTCTGGCTGACGGGAGGGGACGTGGGTGCGTACAAAGTGTCTACATGACATAAGGAGTAAGGCGGTGTCCGGAAGAGGACAGTGTGACCAAGTGCTTCCGTGGGCACTGAACGTGGGCACGTTCCTCTGTCTCTTCCCCTCTCCCTTCTCAGCGACACTCTTGATGGTGGGTGGTGGAAAGCCAAACCCTGAGCGTACATCATCTCCCCCGGCTGTGATCCAGCAACAGCACGTTCGCACAATTTGTTTCAAGTACAGGGAAATCAGTCAAGCTAAATAAAATCACGTTGTTTTTACTCCCCAAACTGAAAGTCTTCCAATTTCACGTCTGCATAAGCACAAAGAATACAAGAATATATCAGAGATTCATAGTCGAAGGTGGATGCATCTTTTGGTCCCAGCCAGATCATCTCCACTGGATTAACTCTGTATGAGGCACTTCAGTTCTGTGTCTTTACGGGAACAGTGGGCCACTTACTTTAATCGCATCTTGTCTGTACCTAGAGAATTTTTTTTAACTTTTCTGACTTTGAGGAAAAACTTCTCAAGTGCAGAATATGGGAGATGAATTCATAGGTGAATTAGAGTTGGCTTTTAGTTTGCAATTTTGTTTCATTATTTCTGAAGGTGCCAGTGAAACTTGTTAATAATAAAGATGGGTTGAGGATTGCTTAATTGGTACATTAGATAAACTTGGCAACATCAAAATTAAACGTAAACTCCAAATCAGTAGTAATATATATGAAATGTGACCTAAATTAAATAACTGTTTCCTCTTTCAAGCTGGAGAAAGAACTGATGGATTAGGTTTTTTAATCTATC
The DNA here is from genome assembly GCF_000690835.1 of Fulmarus glacialis. Lineage (NCBI taxonomy): Eukaryota > Metazoa > Chordata > Aves > Procellariiformes > Procellariidae > Fulmarus > Fulmarus glacialis. Next base: position 11,668 of record NW_009221569.1, read on the forward strand.
GGTGTTACACCTTCGTAACACAAGTCAGAAACGTTACTACTATACGAGCTGATTAGCAGATTGCTGAAATGAACCAGTAAACTTTTGGGCTTGCTACTTTTTTTCTCCCAACCCTATTTTAAAGTGAAATAAATTTTTTTTTTTTGAAAGATGAGAATTATTGTAGACTTCAACATCTTTAACATAAAAAAAAAAAACTTTTTAAAAAGACAAGAAGAAAGAAGCAACCCAGTCTCTTTGAGAGTCTGTAGGGTTTGTCCTGGTTTAAATCCCTGAGCAGGATCTTTGTGCAGGGGAGAGGGTGGAGTGAGGGGTCGGTGCAGCAGGGCACGGGGAGGAGAGGCAGAGAACGGCTCTCCCCTTTGGTGCCCGTTAGACAGGGCTGTGTTGTTACGGGGACTTACCACGCAGGAAAGTCATCATCACCTGCGCTCACGAGTGTAATTTGTTGTTGTTTCCCAAAATCCTTAAGAGGCAAATACTGGTGCTCCAAAATTCAATTCTGTCATTTCGGTGCCCGGAAAGAGGGAGCGTAAGGCAAAGTTTAAGGTCTGACAAGCTGTGAGACGAGCTGCGTCCTGTGAACTTTGGTGCTGTCAGTGCGATATCCATCACCACAACCGACGGTTTTTATTTTAAAATACCAGCTCCACGTTTCGGCTTTGTTACGGACACTGATGTTGACTGTCAACAGTTCTTTCGTTTTCTGTAAAGTTGTTTTGTTTCATTGTCTTCTGAGTGTTCTCAGTGTAGTTTCATGTGATAAATGCGGTTCTAAACTGGCTGATAAGAGCAGATGTTCAGATTATTTTTGATCTGATAAAATGAGAGAGAGAGTTCTGAGCAAGTACCGTCAAGTCCACTGTGGGAAAGCAGAGCATCTCCCGCAGCGGGGAACGGAGCAACTGAGTTTTTGCAGGCACCGATATTGTCTGACTCTCTTGAAACCCCCCCCAAGACAATGCTCTTTATTTAGCGTTTTACCCAACGTACAAGTTGTCAGCAGTATGCTTCCAGGTTGTTGTTTGGATACAAGTAACGTTTTTCCTGAAAACAAGAATTTGCGCTATTTCTATATTTATTACTTAATCTTAAAATGTTCACATCTAGTAAATAAAGTAAAATTAACAACTATATCGCTTTCTTTGAAAAAAATTACAGGGGTAGTATTTACTTGTCCAACTTACCTCATAGCCAGTAATTTAAGAATTGTTTTAGTTTGAACCTTAGATAAAATGTTTTGTTTCAAGTATGGGTTTTGCTGCCTTGGATTATAAATTCCCAACTAAATCTGTGCTTTTCCTGAAATCCTGAGTTGTGAGCGTTACCCGTATCGTCTCATTTACCGCCTGTTCATGTAGAAACCTAGAACTGGGTTGAAATGGAAGACTTGTGTCAACACAAATCCAGTTTTATATCCTTGTCAGATATTTTCTTAAAATGCGTGTTTCTTTAAAGACCGTACAGGTGCATTGCACAGATGGGCATTTGATTCAGCTGAGGGAAACCGTTGGCTTGAGCCATTTGGTAATGAATTACAAATATTTGTTAGTTTTGAACTAAGGAAAAAGAATAAACAACAATGATGAATACAGGAATGTTCCGCGGTTGTTTTTTCTCGTAAGACAGCGCCCCAAGAGAGCTATTTCACAGGATCAGAGGAGTTGTGTGACAGGTTTGAAGGGTTAAGGTCACCGCCGGTTCTGTTTAAACGCGAACCAGACCAAGGCCGGCACTAACAGCGTCTGCACCGGCGATGGCCAGGGCCTGACTTTGAAGCTGCCCCAGAGTAGGAGCGTTACCGGGGTTAGAACGCTTGGCACAGCAGGGCCCGGCCCTAAAATCCGCTCCTCCGGCTCCCCGGCTCCCGCGTCCCCGCCCTGGCTCTCCCGGCCGGCGGGCGGCGCTGCGGC
>NW_009221570.1:0-607 GCF_000690835.1 Fulmarus glacialis
CCTGCCTGGACCTGTACTCCCCCAGCAGCTCAAGCCACAGTCCTGCGCACGCCCAGCCAGGGAAGGGACCGAAAGGAGCACAGTGAAGCCCAAATCCCCCTCAAGGTATAAACGTGGCCCCAGCATTGGTTGTGTTTGGGAGCTACAACAAGGACCCGCAGGGCTGCCCTGCCAGCTGATGGAGGGCAGGTAAGCAGCAGCAGTGAACTTGGGACAAGCGGCGGGTGGATGACCTCCAACAGCAGCAGAGCTGGGCTGCAAGAGGTGGGGATCACGGCAAAGGCAGGGATAGAGCAAGAAAACCTGCTGGGGAGAAGGTAGCGAATTTAGCTGCGAGAAGCACAACTCTGCAAGTCCCCGGTGAGGCCATGACATCGCGCTCCCCTTGGGCACAGAAGGAAAATGGATGGCCAAGAGAATGAAGGCTTTGCCTTCCACCCTGGGTCCCTGCACACACCATCACAGACTCCACGGGAGACAGCCGCAGCATTTGGGCTCTCTGGACCTGAGTCCCCACCACCATGCAGGCACAGCCACGTGGCTGTGCGTGGAGAGCTGAGGCTCTCAGCCGTGCTGAGACCGGAGCCACATCTACCGGACCCCGGTG
>NW_009221570.1:651-1188 GCF_000690835.1 Fulmarus glacialis
ATACGTGAACTCTGTAGGTGAGCAATGAACAAGAGAAATGGGCTGTTAACAGGGAAGGCAGAAGATCCCCAGGTCCCAGGAAACACAAAATCTCTTGAGAAGATCAGAAAGGTCAAGGACCACAGGCCAAGAGAGGGAAAGTGGAGGGGGTGGATGCTGAGCTGGCTCCAACCTGGCCTCCCCAGGCAGCGCTTTCCACCCGAGCTCCTCCGCTCCTCTGGCTCCGGCCACGTGGTCAGTACCAGGGCAGGGAGAGGACCGGGGCCTGCACACATGTTCTGCTCCGGGCTGTTCCCAGCTAGCTACGGGCTGGATGACTTTACCGAAGCCCCAAGGACTTCTCCTCCACCCCGCGCCTTCAGACTCCAACTGCACCTCAGCTCTCAGCTGTGCAGCCCCTGAAGCTGCCCACACCCTCGTTTTGACCTCTCTCCGCCTGCGAGCATCGGCCCCAGCACGGCTGGGGAGGAAGGGAGGAGCACGCCGGGGGGAGAAAGCCCCTGACAACATCAGGCAGGCCCCAATCTCCCCGCAGGA
>NW_009221570.1:1240-4330 GCF_000690835.1 Fulmarus glacialis
GGATCTGCTGCGCGCTGCCCTCCCCGAACATGTGCAGTTCCTGTTTGCTGTGTCTGTACAAGGCAGTGGGAAGTGGGGAATTTACTTACACCTCCCGCTTAACAACCCTGGGAGGCTGGAAGGCTTCAGGCCGCTTTAATTTACAGCCCATCTCTCCAATCTCTCACTCGTTCGCTGCTGCTTTCTTCCTCCTTGTATTAATGTGACCCAGGTACCTGCCAACAATAATGGACTCGCTTGCGGGGGCGGCCCCTCCCTCCCGGCGCAACTTCTACCTTCGCCTTGATATGAATTGCTCAAAAATTCAAATGAAAAAAGAAAAAAGGCGAAATCTGAAAGGTTGGGGTGGGTTTGGAAAAGCGAAGCGCAGTGGTTCTGGGCCCGGCGCCAGTAGCCGGAGGGTACACATGTGCACGCTCTCCCAGTAGGGCCTTCAGCAGCCCTGTTTTACAACCACCTCGGCACACACTGCAGAGTTCACGCATATGGCCAGACAGATGTGTCTGGCTTACGTTCAAGGCTGGAAAATGAAGAATTATGGAAGTGAAGGGCCCTGGGCATTAGAGAGGGCGGAGGTGAGGGGGAGGGGAGCCAGGGAGAATTTTTCCTCTGCTGAGAAATCCTCATCTGGGCTGCGAGGCTGGAGGAAGAGGGGTTGCGAGCAACGAGGCAGCCAACAGCCATGCCTGTGAGAATGCTCTTAAAGCAACAGTGTGCACCGCCAGGCATCTGCTCCCAGTCCAACCAGTTTACTTCACCAGCTCCCACTGGGAAACATGCTCAGATCAGGCCAGGGCCAGGACAGGATCACCTGTATCCCGTCTGTTTGTCCCCATAACGATGGCAACGCTTTGCAAGCAGCCCTCTGGCTGCAGCAGCCGTTCGCAGACTATTTTTCCTGCCGCTGGCTCCCTCATGAATTCTGCCGTTCATGTCCCACCCTCTCCCCCGTCTGCCTGTGCCCGGCTGCACAGGAAAGCTGATTTCTCGCCGAACCTTGCTGCCATGGAACGTCTGCCCCGGGCTGGCGGGCAGACGTTCGCTGCCTGGCACACTGCACTACAGCCATCAGCTAAAGCGCTCCCCTGCCGGGGCTCCTGGGTGTGCTGGCAGCTCCATGGAGAAGCTGTATCTGGCTTCACAAGGGTCCCAGAAGTCCCCGAAACATTTATCTCGGGGCCTGGGAGGGCAGATCTTACCCTGGGTGGGGACAGCAACACCTATTTGGCCCTTCCAAAGGGCCAAAGCTAAGCTTGCTGCTGGGTTTCACAGAGGCAGCGCAGGGCACCTACACCCAGGAAGCTCAAGGTGCTACGGGACATCCTGAGCGGCCACTGGTCCTGAAGCATGGCAGAGAAATGGCTAGCGCCATGGGCACAGTGAGGCAGGATCAGCCCGTGTACCAAAGCAAAGCAGCTCCTCAGCCAGCTCAGGCACTGCAGTCACACAGCCCGTCCTACCTGAATCTTGTCTTGACGACGCTGTTGCTCAGCTACTTTCCTGGCCAGGGCTTGTTTCTTGGCTCTGAGCTCCTTGATGTCCATTTCTCCTCCGCTGCCTTCAGCCTCAGAATCATCTTCAAATGCCTCAATCCTCACATCATCTTCCTTCTTCCAGGAAACGCAGAAAGACAAAAAACAGGAGGGAAGTCATTGTAAGGGATACTGGTGGCAGGGACCGTGCTCGTTCTGCTCTCCCCCTTCCAGCAGACAAATCCCCGCCAGGCATGGTCCATCACCGCTTGCTGATGGGTGACTGACTACTTCTAAACATCCAAAAGAAGCAAGCAAAATAAACAGTAAACATCCAGGAAATGACAAGGTGAGACAGGAGTTAACGGGGCAGGCAGGGCAGGGGCAGCCCTGCTTAAAGCTCTGTTCTAAAATCAAACTCCCTAGCCTTGGAAAACTCTTCCCACGGCCCTGGGCGAGTCACTGATGCTTTATAGCCTTCAGTTCTGTAAAACCGTGGTATTTCGCTATCTCTCCGCTTTGCCCGGCAAACGCTGCTTCTCTCCACCTGCCTGCACCGGGGCTGTGCAATGCTGCTCTAACACTGCTGCCTCATCCAAGGTTAGGCACGCAAGGTGATCATCTTGACAGGAAACTTGGATCCGTGAATGCAGGAGACCAAAGAGCCCGTTCCCCTTCTCCATTTTGATCTCTGAACAGGCCACAGAAATTCCTGCACCCACCCCAAAAACTTCCAGCTGAGCTGGAAGAGATGTTTTAGGAGACGCTCAATCTTGATTTTAAAGCCCCATATGATGGAGAATCCTCTGTGTCTTGAGGTCAGTCATTTCAACGGTTAATTACTTCCTCTGTTAACATTTGCATCCTACTTCTAGTCTGCCTTTGCCATGCCCCTGCTGGCCTGTCTTTGCTGAACTCAAGGGTCCCTGGTTCTCCAACCTCCTGTCTGCACAAGGCACTTCTGCACCATGTTGCATCTTCACCCTCTTCTAGAGACCCTTCTCTGGTTCTCCCCACCAGGAGGTCTGCAGACCTTTCCCAGTATGCCTGCACTGCTTGAACATGACCCCAGAATGGGCCATGCTGTTCCTACCCCAGGTGAACACTGCCGCTGGCCTGTCCCTGCACATCCAAATCTCCGGACACAAGAGGGTGGAAGGGGGTGGCTGGTGTCCAACTGGGGATCCGCCACAATCCAGTTCCCGCCCCAGCTTTGCTGCTCTCCCCAGTGGCTCCCTGCCCAAAGGGGAGACCACAAGTCCCTGTTCCTCAACACGTGTCCTGCCAGCAGCTGCCTTTTGCTGCCCACAAAACAGGCTCTGCCGCTGACCCAGACAATCTCCTCGGCCCGCCCAGACACCCTGGCTCCCCAGTGCAGCAACTATGGGCCTTCCCAAGCCCTGCCAGTATCAATCTCCCCTTCCCTGCACAAAAGCCAAAGGTTATGATGGGGCTGGGAAGAGCTCCCAGGTGGGACCCAGGCAGAAAGACTTGCTCTGACCCCCCAGAGGGCTGCAGGGGATGGATCCTGCACAGGAGGATCCCCCAGAGGAAGAAGAGCATTGCTACACTCCATGCCCTGTGCAGGCTGCCATGGCACATTTCAGCCGGAGGGACG
>NW_009221570.1:4383-5595 GCF_000690835.1 Fulmarus glacialis
GACTTGGGCAAGAGCCTGCAGTCTTAATTTAAAGAACCTCAACACTACACATTCGCATACTCAATCATACTCACACCCGCCCGCCACAGAACTGCGTACTCTTCTCTCCTTGTGACTTTTTAGCCTTGGGAAGGAGGAAGATGGAGCCCCCAGGCTCACTTCCCTCTGCCAGGACAGCCTGGACCACAAAGGATGGGGGGACGCTGCCCGAGGGACAGCATCGTGCAAGGTCCTCAGCGAAGAAGACAGATCTGCTGCGGTGGGTCGGGATCCGCTTGCCCAGGCTGGTGGTGGTCACGCTGGCAAGCTGGAAGCTGCCTTACGCTCACAGCCCAAGGAGGAAGCTCTGGGGTTGCGCAACGAGCTCGCGCAGAGGTTCCCACAGCTGAGGAGAAACTGTGGGGACAGGGCAGGAGGGAGCTATCCCCCATCCCGTGTTTGTTCATAGCAGAAATTGGAGGGACCAACCCAACAAGAGGAGCGCTCCAGAGAGCAGAAGCGTCCCTGTCGTGACACTGGGTGGAACCTGGGGATCCCCCCATATCACACGCTCCTGGTGGTGTCAGCCTGAAAACCTCCTGCACTGCCTCCAGAAGAGGACAAGGGTCCAGGTCTCCCACCTTACAGAGACGTCTCTTGCTGCCTGGGGTTTTGCTATGAGCCCCAGTGCAAAATAAATCAGCTAAAATCTGTCCCCTGCTCAGCTGGAGCTGGGTGCTGGGACGAGGCGGGTGCCGAGCATGTTCTTGCTCTGGGCTCCTCCGGCTGTCGGCTCACTGGGGCGCACGGGGCCACGGGCCACCCAGCGCCGGCAGAGACGAGGTGCTGTCCCCTGCACGGGGTGATACCCCCTCTGGCTCTGCACCGCCCGGCCCTGGTGCAGGGAGGGGGCCTGGAGCGAGCCTGGGCAGTGCCGGGCCACCCAGCTCCCCGCTCCCAACGCCTCTGCCCCTCTCTCCTGTTTCCCTGGCCTTTCCAACTGCAAGATTAAACAGAAGAAAAGAGTCAACCTGCAGAGCGGCTGGCAGGGCCCTTAAAAACACACATGGAGCCTGGAGTGAAGCAAGGCCTACAGGAACAAGCAAGGGCAGAAAAACAAGAGTTGAATTCCTTAATCACATCAGGATGTGAGAGGCAGGGGAGGGACGGGGCGCCAATGTCAGCTCTTCCTGTACGTGTGCTGGAGGCTGGAGCTCAGGGCTCTGCTGCAAC
>NW_009221570.1:5659-6414 GCF_000690835.1 Fulmarus glacialis
CCGGGGCCGCGGCGCTGCACGTTATGAAAGCGCCCCCCCGCTTCGGGTATGAAAAAGCAGCATCTGGAACTCATAGCAGCGGGCGAGATAGAGGCAGGCGGGTTGGACTGGCAGGAAAGGGCACGAGCGAAGTACACTCGGGAGACAAGGGCTGTGCACCATTTGCCCCCCTTCTGCCTCCCCCCATAAAATGCACACGCAGCTACGCCAGCTATAAATAGCGGGAGCTGCAGGGCAGGCAGAGGCTGGGCCCCACAGGGGTGATTCTTCCTTCACCGAGGCGCGCTCTTCCCGCACGGTACCTGATCTTCCAGTTGTTTTCCCTCTTGGCTTCCCATTTCCTTTCCCATGGCGTCTGGGACGGGTGCCACTGACACATATTTTCCACCCTTGAATGCCAGCAAAGGCTCTTCTTGTCCACAAAGGGCTTCCAGGAAATACTTCAGAACTGTGACCCTCTTGCAGTCGGCTGCAATAACCTACGGGGTGAGGACGAGGGGGTTGGGGAGAGGGAAAGGAAAACAAAGTCAGTGTAAAGGGGAGGCGGACGGGCAATGGCCAGGGGGAAATGTTTGGGCCTAGAAGGCCCAGCGGGATGCAGGCAGCACCGCACAGCACCGCAGGGATGTGTGGGGTGCCCCTCTTCTTCTAAACAGGAATGGAAGGGGTTTGCCCGTGCCTTGGAGTCCACTGTCCCCAGGGAAAAGGAGGCAGGCGAAGTCGGCACCGATCTGTGTCCTGTCCTCCCCCTCCGT
>NW_009221570.1:6510-6810 GCF_000690835.1 Fulmarus glacialis
GTCCTTACTGTTTCATTTCGACTCCATTGCCAGAATCTCCCCCCACCCCTGAAAGCTGGGGAGGGATGCAGGTGCGAGCGCGGGCAGGTGGGGGCATCTGAGAAAAGCCAAGCCCCTCCTCGTCTCCAGCCTGACCCCGTCCCACGGGCCCATCTCACAGACCAACTGGGGAGCCCCGTCAGGGAGGCTGGGACGGATCTGGCCACAAGGAAACTCAATAGCTCGGGTAATTATCCAATTTATGAGGTTCTCAAATGGAGTTTCCAGAATGCGGGAGCCCGGTGCCTCCGCAGCCCCGTC
>NW_009221571.1:0-11807 GCF_000690835.1 Fulmarus glacialis
GAATCGATTGTGCTTTATCGCACTGGCCACCGTGCCCGTGGTGTTCGGGTTGTGTGCAGAAAAGGGCCCTTTTGGAATCTGGAAGTATTAAGCTTAAAAAAAAAAACCAAAACCAAAACCCGCGGGGAGGGGGAGGAGGGATGGCGGCTGGACAATGTGAGTTGAGGAGTATGAATAATTCACTAAGGATTGTTAGCTCAAATTAGGAGGGGGAAATAAAAGCCTTAAAAGCCTTTGTTACATGGTGAAGTTAGGGAGTTTGAGTATTTGGGTGACCAGATTTCTGCGTTGGTGCTCCACCGGCGCGCTTTGTGGAGGGATTAATTGTCATAATCGCCATCTGCAGAAGACGCCGTTTGTTTATATTGATATCGATACCTTTTTTTTTTTTTTAAAGATGGATTTTGTCTGCTCTTGTATCAAAGGGTCATCTGAGTAGGTTAAACGCAATAAGTATTAAAGCGTGTAAGTTGTGTTGGAAAGGAGGCTGGCTGGCTTTTAAAATGGATGGTGAGCTTTGTGCTGAGCTGCGAGCGCAGAGTGCTGGGCTTGTGCGCAGGGAGCGCTTCCCCTCCAGCACAGTATCGTCTCGGTGATAATTTGGAGTTGTTACGGCGGCGCGGGGGATGGGGGAGAAGCGGCTTTTAGGCTAAGGAAATCGGTACAGTGGGGCACCTGGGGGTGGCTCCGATTCTGTAACCTTTGTTTTTTCTACTCGAAGCTAATGGCTGTTGAGAAGCCTGGGAGAAAATGTTATAACAGAAATGATTATTCTGTGCTTTGCTCTGCTGCCCTAATTTAGTGGCAGGTCTAGAAAGGGGGTTTGAGGCTTGATTTGTTCTCTGTTGCTGGTTTTGGGTTGTGTGTGTAGTGGGGTTTTTTTTTTCCTTCCCCCTTCCCTTGAGCTTTTGTTATTTTTTTACTTACCATTCTGTCCCATTTGGGTACTTTTTTTGCAATTTCCTTATCCTGGATGTAATCTGCTTTCTTCAGAATATAAGAATCAGTATGCAAAGCTTATCCTTCCTTCCTGAAGGCAGGGCTTAAGAAAGAGAATTTGTTGTTTTCTGTTTCCTGTAGACAGAGTTCAAAGTTGGGAATGTTTCTGATAAAACAGTAAGGAATATTCAGATTACTTCTGTTGTAGGGTATGTTTTAATCGAAAACATAAAGCTGTATCTGTGGTATGCTCATCCTGGAGGCTGTGAATGCACAGTTGAGCAAAGATGGCTAAGCAAGAAAGGAAGGATATGAGCTCACCAGAGAACTTACTGAAAATCTCAAGCATTTCTCAAGGGCTTGGGTTGGTTTAGAAGGGTTTAGGTTTGGTGGTGTCCATGTTCAGAATACCTTTAAGGGAGAAGACCTTCCAGTCCTCTTCTTTGATGATAAAACTCTGGCTGATTGTATATATAGTGCATCTCAATTTTGGCATGTGTTAAGATCCTTTTATTCCCTGTCCCTCCCTGTGCTTGTATTTGGATAGTGTTTAGCTCTTGATAGTTAAAGTGAAGCTTGTTGTTTGCTTAATTATGTGCTGTGAGATACAGAAATTATGGAATTTGACCAAGTGTGTGTTTCAGTCTTACCTAAGTGAAATTTAGTCATAATAGTAACTGGAAGTGTGGATTTATTTACTGGTTTGTTGAATCCGTTCTTTGATGTAGTCCTGAGCTTCTCATATACATACAGGGGTCAAGACTCCGTAAGAAACCAAGTATCAGCAACATGATTAGGTATTGAGTTATTTGGGTTTCAGCTGTTCTTCAGTAGCTGTATCATTTTCATGTGCTCCTGGGTTTTCCCCCACGTGCTACAAGGAGCGAGTTTATCTCAGTGCATAGAATGGGTAAAACAGCGTTGCTGGGAGCTTTGTTTGCTTACTGACTTTGATTTGATTCGAATTTAAGGCTTTTGTTGAGAAGTATGCTGATTTTTCTCAATTTTTTTTTTTTTAACAAACTCTAGTGTGCAGATGGCTGATGCTATGAAAAGTTTTTCCCCAGGTCTGTGGTGTGATGCTTCACTATTAGCAGAGTAATTCTTGCACCATTTTAAGTAAATGAGCCATTTAGGGTTACTGATTACTTTGGTCGTAGCTTGCAGCTGGTAGATACACTAGAAAAATGAATCTTGGATTGTTTTAAGTCCCTACTTGTAGCATAAAATACATATTTTTTTAGTGGTACGGGTGCTAAATAAAAATGAGAACCGGAAGGATTTAAAAAAGTGATTTCTTGAGTGTTCAGTCTGAGTCTTTAAAATGGTATAAACCAGTGCAATTTAACATACTGACTTGAGTGTCTTGCAGAAAAACTTCAGCTTTTCAGTTTCTCAGAGTTGGGACTTGAAACTTAACATCTAGTGTCTAAGGATGATTTGAAAGACCAGGGTTTTGCTGCTGGATCTCTGCCACTGAGGTCCAGCTCCAAAATCTGTTCGAGAAGCCCGGGTCCTGTGCTGCTGGCTATGCGGGGCAGTGGCTACTGTTGGTTTTTCTTAAACCTTTGTGAGGTCTTCAGCATTGTATGTGCCATTGCTTTTTCTCTGTTAATTTCTTTCAACACTGGTGGAACTGAGCCACCATTACTAGAGTTGAAAGTGAATACAAAACCCTTTTGTGTATACTCTAACTGTACCTCTCTACATCTTGTAAGAAGAGGAGAAATCTTTCAGTAAATCTCCTGTAGAGTCTTCCTGCAGTATCGGGGAGGGCAGAGTGCTTTTTGGCTTACAGAACGGTGTTTTTACTGCTTTCTGGATTTTTCTGGATTGTTTGCCTTGCCATAGGGCTTACCTGGTGGTAGTGCCTGTGTTGTCTGTTCTTTGCCATTTCCTCAAACATGTAGTAGTTTTGAATTCCTTCAATAAAAGTGATCAGAAATTACTTTCCAGTGCCCACTAAAGGTGAAGGCAACAGTGTAGTGCTACTGCCCTTCTTCCTCATTATCAAGGCACTGAAAATCAGGGAAGAATAGCTGTAGAGGATTTGCCTACTGCAGATATTTTCCATAATATCTGTTGGTGCTTTGGTTTCCTTTTATCAATGAAGGTCTGAGTATTTGGCAGTATGTTGATGGAAGCAGCGGGAGGGTTTTCTGGGTTTTGTTTACAGTCATACTTGCTTTGCCCTTTTAAAACATAGTATCTCCAGTCCACAATCAGGGTCTCTTGGTTGGCATGCCTGAAATACCAACAACCGGTCCACACTTAGCAGAGATGTCTAGTGTAGGTGTGATCAGATGGTCCAGGTTGTCAGGTGTTCTGTAACAGGGTGATGGGATGGTAAGAGGTTTTTATTTCAAGTACTTTCAAGCCTTTTTAGCAGCTCTGCCTTCTGTATAAATGCTTTTCCTGTTCGGGTCTCTGAAGGCACATCCTGGACCATTTTTGGGAGGGGGAGAACAAATATAGCTGCCTACTGTTACCAGCAACTTAAGTCTGGCAATGAAGTCAACTGTTGGTTTAAAGGTGGAGGTGTGAAGTGGATAATCCATCTCATTTAATTGCCATCCCCATTTTCTGGTTGGTTTCTCTCAGAAATGTCCATCAAGGGCTTATTTAGGTTAGGCTAAGATCATGCTAAAAAGTATGTCCTTTGTAAGCCTCGAGAAGCTGAGAATCACAGTTGCGTGCTGTGTTTCTACTGCCACCAGAAGAGAGGCCAGAGAAGACCATCCTGCTATCATGTATAAGACTTCAGTCAGCAATGTAACAGCATGCATTTACGTACAGGTGCTTGCTTCCTCCTCTGCACACTGTGAAAGCAACCGTAGACCTTTGTTCCTCCCTATCCTTGAACTATAATGTATGGAGTTTTTAAGGCTGTTTCCAGGACTCTGATTGCTGATGGTGAAGTGGAAAAAAACCATGGTCAGTAAATATTAATAACACTAGCAAATGTCAGCAGTGTTGTGGTGTAAGTCCAAATCCAAACCCTTCTGAGTTTAAGAGTGCGCATGTTCACTTTGGTGTGCTTCTGACCTGAAAGCCTTGAAGACTCTTGCTGAGCCTATGTTACACGATGGATTCTTGAGTGTGTTCATGTTGTTTAGTAGTAGTGTTGCACCAATTTATGTTAGAAGGCTGGATTTCAAGTAGGCTTATGTGAGATTTTTGGTATTAAAGAGGCCATTGAATGACAGAAACTGCTGATTTTTTGAGGTGGGTTTTTTTTTTTTGGTACTGCAGAAAATAATTTGGCAGCATTATCTCAATTTATTCTTGAAGAGCTTGGTGTTATGATATGCCAACAAAATAATTCTTGTATGATTGTAGAGTATGCATTGTTAAGTAAACCCAGGGGGGAAGTTCAGTGGTGGTATATGAGAGCATCTAGATTTTCCTGATGATACTATTCTTTCAAGGAGATGCAAATACTGATCTGATTACAAGACGTGTTCTTTAAAAAACAAACAGCTTCAAAACAAAAACAAATCTTGCAAGAACCTTAGCAAGAAGGTGCAGTAACCCGTTTCTAGCAAGCTGATGTCCAAAAGGAAGGAATGTTCCAGATTACAAGTCATCAGCTCAAATGCTCCTTTTATCTTCACATACACAGTTACATAGGCAGGTGTTTACATGCCTCAAAAAACCACCTAGGTAATGCATGGGAAGAACTTGGACCTTAATAATCTTTTCATGTTATAACAGCCCTTCCTTTTTTGAATTCGAGAAAGTTTGAGCATTTTGAGCCTCTCTTGAGAAACCTCCTTTGTATTAGAGCAGGCGGAAGAGCATGCAGGAGAATCTGAGTTTTCCACTGAGTACTGCTCTGAAATGGGGGGTGCTTGGGGGTTTTATGACATTGGGACTACAAAAATGGCCCAGAAGAGAAGGTGAGCCGTTTTACTTTAACTAATGACTGAAAATTCAGGAATGATACAGGTTTCCAAATTACCATTGGATATGAAGGCTATTAAGGTTTTCCTCTACTGAGATCTCTGCTATTTAGCTTAGAATAAAAGTCTCTATGAAAATTAAGTTCTGAAATTATTAGAAACATGAACATGAAATCAAGTGAATACATGCCAGCATATATATTTTTTTAAATACAGTTTATGTAGGTGACGAACACTTTAGGGTTCTTTGATGTGGAGCCATAGCCTCAGTTGATGTAATTGGCACAGGTTCACTGAAGCTACGCCTGTTCATACCAGCCTCGGGGTTTGGTCCAAGATCTCAGAGTAAGTGCATTGATAAAGAAGAGTTTCGTCGTATGCATAATCTGTCATTTCTTTCTGTTGAAGCCTGATAATACTGGGACTTGTACAAAAATGTAGCCTTTTAAAACGTTGAGATATTTTAGTACTGAGATATTTTAGTACCAAGACATTTGAACTGGCTTTGCTGGCACTGAAGAACTGGTGCTTCAAGATGATCCATTAGTTGTTCCATAAAGATATCCAATACATAATAAACTTTGTGTGTGTTAGGAGAGACACTGTGGAGCTTCTGTTTAATTTGGTGTGAATGAACGCTTGTTGAGCGTTTTGAGGAAAAATGTTACAACAGATCTTGTAACTCACTACATTAAAATAGAGCCTGAAGTCCAAGTGAAGAATTGGGGAAACTGAATCAGCAACACTGAACTGTGCTATTATATTTACAACAGTGGAAGGTTTTACCAAGTAACTTACTTAATAACCTTTTCAACTCAATTTGTAATAATCCTGGAAGTGTTACTTGAAAAAGATGACCCATTTTGTTTACCAGAATGAGTCGTTTCACTGTCAATCCTAACCCAAAACCAGATTGGGGTTACTTTATGAAAATTCTTGCATTTCAAGAAGCAAAAGAATTTGAGGCCAAGGCTCCCATTTTTTGTAAAGTTATTTCATGCTGCTCGCAAGTGAGAATAGTAAATGGACTGTTACGCTAGAAAGGGAGTTACTAGAGCCTTACCTCCTTACATTTGCCCCTGCTCACATCCGTTGGAATAGACGGGAATACGCTCCAAGGAACAGAAGACTTGAAGTAATCCGCATCAAATATAAAGGCTGCAGCCTCTACTAGCTGAGCTAAAGAAATTAGAAGCTCTATGTGGTTCAGTTGTATTCAGTTGGACGGGAGTATTTGGTGCTCAGTCCTTCAGAAAGGACTTTTTCCTTGCACCCTATTGAATCTACTGGATGCTGAGCTGACATTGCTGCAGGCTTTTTGTCCTAGCTATTGTTGTAAGCGTTTTTCTTGACTGCTTTGTGGATCTCTTTGTTCTTTAGTCATAGAGAAAAATAAATTTTTATATCTCTTTCTTCTGTTTTTTTGTAGTTCTTAAAACCTTTGATCACAAAATACCCTGTTAAATGAAAGCAGTTGAGAAACGCAAGGTGAAGGGATGAGAGTTTGGATGGAAGCAGCGAGGGAAGTAGTCCAGCCTCCAGTCTGGAAACCTGAATGCAATGATATAAAATAAATCATATATTTTAAAGCCATGATTTAGACTAAAATTAGTTACTTTATCAAGAGTCTGCATCTGTCTGAAGATAGACCAGTTCGTAGCTAAAACATTGTTAACGGAGAGCCTGACAGATATCTCAGGGATATGTTTTGCATCTTTTTTTGTGAGCTTAGTAGAAGCAAAAGCAGGAGGGCTGAAGGGAGGGGAGCACTTAGTGGCTAGTTCTGTCAAGCCCATGTCCAAATATCTCTCTTGAATAGCTGTGGTTTTTCTGTAATAATAAACACAAGTTAACTACCATGTATCTTTCATCCTGAAGAGCAGAGCACAGGTAATCAAAAGAGGGGGAAAAAAAAAGTAATGCTGTATTCTAGGAAAAAGCTAAATAACTTGGTTGAAAAAAAATTAGAATTTTTTTAGAAACAACCACTGTACGCCATGTGGTTATTTTAAAACAGTAAATTACTATGCAAAGGTAAAATATCAGTGTAGTAAGACACAGCAGAATCACTTCACCACATTCTGAATTAGAAATACTAATTTTGGAAGCTTTTACGTTCTTACTCACACTCTCTAAGCAGGGAGGTAGTTGGGGTTTCAGGTCAGCTCAAGGCCAAATCCAGGTGACAGATGATCTTGGCAGTGTGGTCCTGTGCTGGCTTCAGGAGTTTCAGGCTTTGCTGCCGGCTCTTATGTGCCATAATTTACCTGTCTGTAAAATGGCTGTTTATATGGACTTCATGGTCTTGATAGCAAGACTTGGCTTTGTAAGTTAATGCGTAGCTCAGTGGACTCTCTTCTGCTGTCTCTCCCCACTATCATTTTGCAAATGGCAGTGGGTTTAGTGTTCACTCAGAACATTTGTGCTGCTGTAGCTAATTCAGTCTGAACTGCCTGCTTGCTCTCTCAATTTGTTAGGGTTTTTTGGTGGTAGTCAAGTTATGGAAAATGCCTGTATCTACCCTCATGTAAAGAAAATGCTTTAAATTGCTATGTTAGAAGGTAATACACAAAGGAATGAATTTTAATAGTTTACGTACAGAGATGTTGTCTTTGCTTGGGTATTATGCTAGTTTCTGCATTTAAATCTCTTTTAAATCTTTCTTACTCTATGTAAGGAATTTCTGATTTCTTTTCCTGAGTTGGATTACTGGGCTGTAATGTTCATTAATTCATAATGAGCAAGACTTTCTTCTAGAAACTTACATGCTTGTGATTACACATGAGAATCGGGTGTGGGTTTTTTGTTTGGTATTTTCCTCACAAGAACTCTCTACACAGACTATAACATAAGGAGAATTGGTAAACAAAATTGGCAATAACACTTAAAGAAAATCAAGTCAAAGCAAGAAGAGGCAAAGCTGTAACCCCGAGTTTATTGTGAACTGGTAGCTGAGAGATTGCCCTAATTCTGTAATGCAGCTATAGAAGGAAGGACCACACATCCTAACCAATTTGGAAAAAGTAAAATTTATGGTGAATTTGCAAATATATTGCAGTTCCCGGAAAGCCTGCCTATTCAACTGAAAATTCAGACTTTGCAGTAAGTGTTTGGGAGCAGTCTGAAATGTCTTTTCCCCCACCATTGGGAGGAGTGTTTGGATACCAGAAACAAGTAGCCCCGTAAGCCGGCACATGAGATGAAGCTGGTCCTCTGGCCCCTTTCCTCCCCACCCCATCACCTGGGTTTTCTCATCTTTAAACAGCAAAAATTGGGTCTCCCTCTCAAGTCTGACTGTAGTGGACCCAGTTGCCCCTACTTGGAACCTATTTTGTGGTTTGCCTGCTGAGCCACGAACAGTCTGGGCTGCTGCATCTCGGCTGCTGATCAGGCCAGACAAGTATGTTACTGCTGGGCTGGGAAGCGAGAGGGAATGGGGCTTTCGGGGCTGCCTGCGACTCTGGGCAATGTTCGCACGGGTCCATCTCAAGGCTTGATAGCGTTAACACTACAGCTCTGTCGCCCCTGGTTGAAGTTGGTCAACTTCAATTAAAAAGTATTTTTAAGGGTATAAGGGGGCTAACTGGCATGTTCTCCATCTATGCCAGGTGGAAGATGAGGGGCTTTTGGTTTTTGGGTGGAGTTTTTTTAGGGTGTGTAGGGTGGGTGGTTTTGTTTTTGTTTTTCTTTGGGAGAATACTTGCATCATTAGCTCACCAGCTAATATTTATATTTAAGTAACTGGATTTTGAGCAGTGTTCTCTTACGTTATAAACCCATTTTTCATAAGAAGTTGTCTTTAGGGAAGTTGAGTTACACTGTTTAGTTTCTCTGTGCTAAGCGTTGGGCTTGCCTGAGGCTTCCTTCCATGGAAAAATAATCTAGTAAGTATTGTGGCTAGCAACTCTGGACAAAATAAAGATCTAACAAACAGTGAAGAAAAACCAGTGCTGCATATTCAGCACAGTCAAAAGAGTAGAGCTCTGTCGTAACATACTCTTCGGCAGTCTGCACCTTTTAAGTGAGCTTGTATCTGGTTGGTGCTTTCTTGCTGTGCTGTAGGTGAGAGCGGTCGGCACGGACGTGAGCCCTTCAGACGGTGCACATGAACACAGCTAGTTACGCTGGTGTAATGATACCAGCGTTAGGGTGTTCTGCTGGGGTATGGCTGCAAACTGGGAGTTGCACCTCTGTCCCATACAGCTGTGCTGGCAGAAATACCTGGTTTAGGCTAGGCGTGAAAAGATGACCAAGTTTTGTACCAACCGCAGGAATGAGTTCAACCTTAAAAGCTAAATACGAGGTCACTTACAGGTCTACTTTCTAAGTTCCAATACTATAATGATGACATATACTGTTAATGTATTATTGTATTGTAATAGCTGCGTCTTTTTTTTTTTTTGTGTAATGAAGAAAAATTGAAGCTGTGTTTTAGTGGATATGGTCTTTGTGACTCCATTTCTAAGCCAGGTATTTCCCATACTAGTTTTACAGTCTGAGGAGAGGTTGTGTCTAACATTGAATCTTGTACTGGCAAATGATGGGAATTAATGGCAGAACTGAAAACTAGTTAGAGATTTTGAGGCACATTATTCATTTGGATTATATTGTTTCCACATCGTATACTTCTATGAAACTCTCTAAGAACAGACACCATGATAAATACAAAGCCACTCGATTGTAGAAGACAATTCTAAAGAGAAAAATGTGAATTGCTATCAGAAGATGCTTATAATTTTTTTTAGAATGTTCTCAAAACCTGGATCAAGAAAGATGAGCCTGCATTAATACATACACGCACAATAGCTATTTTACACAGGAATTGGAAACACCTATAGGGCAAAATCTACCTGATTAGAGAAACAGTAAGTTAGAAAGGGAGAAAGGCTCGAAAATAGATAACAGCAGTAAAGCAACATACAGGAAAACATCTTATTTCTTGTGTTAATGTAACATTATGTACACAATGTAAAATTTTCCTTAACACTGGGTGGTGATTTAAAAAGCTAGAAGGAGAGAAAGTTGATGTGATACATGTTTTAAGATTTGTCCATTAACCATTTTTCATCTAGTTATTTTTAACTGAAATTTATCAGTTACTGATGGTATTTTCAAGAGTTCATTGTAGTCTTATTTGTTGGTGGTAAATAAGCAGGAACAAGTCAGCTTTAAATGTGGCCATTGATTTGTTTTACACTCAAGGAGATGAAAACTGTGGGCTGTATTTAGACAATTGGGGAATCACTTGTAGAAATATGCAGTGGTAGGCGGAGGGGTCTTTGGGATCGTATGGGGAACAATATATTGTTTGAGAGACGCTCTGGCCAAAATGGTTCATATGACCATAATGACAGGAGTTCTACATTTGAGTAGAGAGGCCATTTTAACATCTGTAACTGGTGTGCATGGGATTGCTGCTAGCGTGCTTTGTTCTGAAGGCTGTTGGGCCAATTCTTGTTTGCTGTAAAACTTTGTTTATATTCACCTTGCTGTATTTTAAAGCCTTTTCAATTTGAGGCAGTGAGTGGGAGCCTGGATAAGATCCTTCAGCTGAGCTCTCGGTTCTGTTGCAGTGAATCCTGGTGGTGAAATATCTTTTTGCTCTGGGTCTCTAACTCGAATGTCTTTTGGAACTCAGATGTTTATTTAGCTATTGTGTGTAAACATCTCATATATAAAGTGCCTCATATTGGGTTTAAAACTGTCAGTGAAACACTGCTTTCTGTGAGCTATGATGCATAACCTGCTTTGGATTGCTCTCTGCTTCTGTATTCTGGTGGCAGAAATACAAAATGGAAATGAATGTCTGGCACTGAAATTGTGCAGGAAATATCGTACCTGAAAATGCATGCAATTTCCTGTCTAGCGACGGCATTTCTGATATTTTCATTGCACGTATAATCCACTCTTCAGCTGAGATTTTCTTCTGAGTCTTTAGGTGTTTTTCTTTCATGCAAGACTGATAGCAGAAGGTTGCAATACAGCTCTTAAGTTTGGGGTTTGTTTTATATGGAGCTCGGGTTCCTGCTGTCTCTACAGAATGGTATTTCTGTTGTGAAGACCATGAGTTTTACACATGGGCAGTTCTGAAAATATCTCTTAAATGATATGATTTATTTAAGCTGACTCTGTGGCAGTTCACATCTTGCTGTTTAAAGTCCTTTTCCTTGAGCTCCTTGTTTTTCCCTAGTTGAGAGCGAGCTCACTTAGGAAATACATTTTCTTTACAGGAATTCAACATCCTTTAATGAACTACACAGACATTTGTGGGCACGCTGATTGTGTGTTTTTTTCATTTACTTTATGCAACTGTAAGTAACAAAGCTTAGAGTAGTTGCAACAGTAAAGGATTTTTTTTTGGCTTTTTTTTTTTATTTGGTGGCATCCCATGTTGAGGCAACTCTGACTTCACTTGGTAATTAAACCTCATTTGTGAAAGACCTTTTCCCTATTAATTTGATCCATTAAAGAAACGCTCTTTGAAGCTGGTAGTTAATCTTCCTATTTAAATTGCTGGGTTTTACTCAGATTGGTTACAGGTTAGTTTTAAACAGCAGCTAAAAATAGCAAACGGTTGTGCTATACAGCTTAAATATCTATCTACAGTAGTAGCCTTTCTAGAAGGGAAATGCCTAGTAAGAGGGAGAGGAGAGACTGCTGCTTGGACAGCACCGGTTGGTACCAACATTGCACTTTTCCTTGAGTTTTGCCCGTTGCAAAGTCAGGTAGTGCTCCAGCAGGCAGCACTTGATTCTCTTACTCCAGGATTAATTTTTAACAGCAGCGCTATGAGCTTGATTTGAGCAGCATTTCAGTCGGTAATTAATAATTCAATGGTTGTGAGAAGTTTTGACTTGTTTATGTTGAAGTCTGCTGCTACGTATGCTAAAACCAGGCAAAAAACTAGGAACTAGCTGAAATCTTTTCATGAACATTAAGCTTTCAGAAAGAAAATACAAGGGAAAG
>NW_009221571.1:11838-22923 GCF_000690835.1 Fulmarus glacialis
GCTCAAATTGCAACTTGTGAGGTTAGCGTCTATTTTAATCTCTTGCTTGAAAACTCGACGTGCACAGCATTATTGCGGAAGCATGAGGTTTTTAACTTAACAGTGTCTGCAGTTGAAAAGGAAGCCGTGACAAAACTGGAGGCATCTAGGCAGGTGGAAACCAACTACTTCCAGTAATTCTCCCTTGAGTTTCTACTGTAGGAGGAAATTTCTGGAGGTGAAGGGATCTTGAATGAGTAGGTAACAAAGAAAAATCAGAGGTATAAAGGTGAATCTGTCTAAGGCAGCATAATTACTTGTTTTACCTTTGTCAGTGAAATCTGGTCTAAGAAAGCGGACAAGGAGAATCCAGATGGTTTTTCACCTCCACTCTTAGTTTTCCACCAAGAGAAAAGGTACTTGAGGTCTGTCTTCAGCAAGAAATGTTTAATCAATCAGGTTATATAGCTAAAATATTTTTTCAGTGTTGTTAAAGGTCAGACTTCTCATAATGGCTGTTTCTGGATATACCTGTATGTCAGGAGCCTTAAGCTTCTCAGACCAAGGTATCCGTGACTAGAGCAGGAACATCTGTTGTCACGGGGAAATTGAATGTGAAAAAATCTGCAAGATGGGAAATATTATCAGATATTTTAGGCTACCCTTCTGAGGAACATGAGCTTATATTCACAGAAACCAGTAGAACTATTGTATGTCTGGAATTTTTTACTACTATAATACCCATAAGTTAGTTTTCCAAAGATCTCCATTACTATTATGTTGATTTATTAATATTTCTCATTACATAGAAATAGCATTTCTGTGATTTAGTAGCCTGATTTTGCCACCAAAGGAGAAAATACAATCCTATTCTTAGGTTTATAAAACTTGCGTTTCTGAAAATCAAGCTCTTAGTGCTTTCTTCTGCTGGCAGTGGCAGGGGGTAGGAGGAGAGGATGTGGGGAGCGGGGATGGTTGGGGATGCCGTACAGTTTTATGAAGTTGGAAAAATGAAGGTAGTCACAGAAGAACTTCTGATGGCTTACTTTGTCTTTATCAGAGCTTATTAAACTTCTTTCGTCTTTCAAGGCATTCATGCTTCCAACGTCAATCTTAATAGTATTGTTGCTTGCATGTTTTTGCACAAACTAGGCAGGTTTTTGGTTATTGTGGGTAGCACATCAGGTAAAGGACTGAAAATGTGTTTCTTTGGGAATGTATTTGACTGCTTACTTTGAATCTGGTTCACTATTTCCCAGGCAATATCAGCTTGTGAATAGCTTTCCTCTATCATTTGTGGTACCTCTCACAAGATGTGTGCTAATCAAAAAGTGTTTTTTGCACAGATTTGCAGACTTAGCAATGTGAATTTGGCAGTTATAGTATGTGACTTTTAAGTCTAGTGAAATTTGAAAATGTAATTCCTAAACTGTTGGTAGTGAATAATGCAGTGGTTTATTTTCTGTCTTTTTCAACTAGTGACACGTAATCTCCTTATGATAACATTAAAAGGCATGCAACTTTGAATTATAAAAGCAGTGTTTATAAACATATGTTTATCTTACAACTTTCATGTAAGTCAATGGAAAAAAGGGGATTAGTGCAACTGGCTTTTGTATCTCAGGTTTATGCAAAATGAAGATAGGGTGCCTTCCAAAGACATAAATGTATGAAAAGAAAAATGGACAATAATACCATATGCTTTTGTATCGTCCATTTAAAAATAAAAGCACATTTAACTGCAGTGGCATAATTTCCTCGGTGACCACAGCAGCATTGAGTTCTTGTTCAAACGCAAGAAAAATTTGGAGCTCCTGTCTCAAAATGCTTAGTTCAAAACTCCTGTGACAGATGTACAAGACAAACGTGAACTGGTGTGGGTACTGGAAAAGGAGAATTATCCGTGTTACCGACTGATGGAGAGTCTCAGTTGTTTCGGTGCTTGCTTTTAGTGACCTGCCCTTTACTTCGTGTGTCCTGGGGGAGGCAAGTCTAACAGAGGCAATGGAAGGAGAATGAGGCAACTTCTTAACAGCTGGAGTTTTCCATTATAGGGCAGACTATGGAAGGGGCTATACTGGAGAAAGAGCTGGGAAAGAGACTTTTTGGATCATTTGAAAAGCAGGACACCTCATGCTAAATTAATATCCTTGCTTATCTGACCCGTTAGGTGGGCTTTGTAAGGATGGTAAAAAGGGCAGAACTTGGAGAATGTACACGATACTGCTCGAGCATCAAGCTGGAAATAACTTACGCTGTAGTATTTTGAATGGACTTAAGGGGTTAGGAAAGAGGAAGGAAACAAGATTTGGAGGCTAGAGAGGCAGCACTCAAGGTACGAGATAAGCATTTGAGGAACAGTTCTGAGTACGTAGATGTCTGAAGAACTGATCTTGTTGGAAGACTCTGTGGGTTTGAATTTAGTTCTGGCAGAGCCCAACTGCGGCAGAACTCTATACACAGAATTACATTTACACTTTTAAACTGAGGTTTTAAATTATTCAACTTCGATAACTGGTTAATTGGCTACTGGGCAGCTTAGTTTCAAATTCAACTTACACAGAGAGCTCTGTTTCCTATATTAACCCCAAACTTTGTTTATATAGGATTAGCTCAGAACGCAGAAAAGAGAAGTCAAGAGATGCAGCCCGGTGCCGAAGGAGCAAGGAATCGGAAGTATTCTACGAGCTTGCTCATCAGCTGCCCCTGCCCCACACCGTGAGTGCACACCTGGACAAGGCATCCATTATGAGACTGACCATCAGCTACTTGCGCATGAGAAAGCTGCTAGATGCTGGTAAGCGAATAACGTAGCAGAATCTGGAAAAGGGGCTGGAGGTATGTTGAGGAAGAAGCTATTTCTCAAATCTATCAGCAGTTAAATAAATACATTAATATTTGCATCCTTTCTATGGAAAAGTGGAAGACCTTACAGTAGAAATAGGCTGTTGGTGATGGCACAGGAAAAATACAGCCACTGTGCAACGGAGTTTGTTTTTCCCTTTCTGTTCTGGTCATCTCAGTTGGCTCATCACAACCATGGTGCCATTTTCAGTCTCAGCTATTTGACCCTTCTCCCAAAGTTAAATTTCTTTCATTTAACCCTCTTTTTTCCCCTCGAGTTGGTTGCTACAACTGTGCTTTACTAACTGTAGGTAGTTGGTGGTAGTTGGTGCAAGGCTGGCTTAGCTAACTGTAGGTGTTTCTCCTTAATATAAACGACAAGGAATTTTTTTGCAATTTGTACTCCACTGAAGGTGAAGTTAGCTGAGGATATGTCTGACTCTGCAGTACACCTTCCCATGCAACTACAGGAGCATGAGTTAGCTTATGAGCCAGTATCTGTGTAGCATGCCATGGATGCTGTACTGGTTATTTGTACTTATGCATGCCTACCTATACCGTATGGAGGAGTAACTTTGGTAGCCATAGCCTGAAATGCCTCCTAGGAAGCCCCTGAGAAATGTTTGTAATGCCTTTTTGAGGTAAATGGTAGTATTTTTGCCACATAAACTTTTTCCTTAAGGTGGAAGGTTTATTAATTTATGCATAAAACCACAGAGGTTTAACCTCACTCTGATTTTCTGTGATTTGTGATACCATTACTAGAGCTTGAAGAATTTAATTGATCACTTATCTAAGTGAATTATACTGGGTTTGAACAGTCCTGCAAGATTGACTCCTTGCAGACTGGTGCCGGAAGTCATTCCTGATGGTAAGTGAAGAATGGCTGATGTTTACTTAAACGAAAATGTGTGGCTTCTTGTAGGTGAGCTGGAGACAGAAGCCAAAATGGAGAGGGAACTGAACTGTTTCTACTTGAAAGCTCTTGACGGATTTGTCATGGTTCTATCCGAAGATGGGGACATGATTTACATGTCTGAAAACGTGAACAAGTGTATGGGACTCACTCAGGTGAAACACTGACATTTCCTAAGATGGTTTCAAATCTGTAAAAGTTGTTACATTTTTTAATATGTAAAGTTAGACACGCGTATACCTTTTATTTTTTGCAGTTTGAGTTGACGGGGCACAGTGTATTTGATTTCACTCATCCATGTGACCATGAAGAGCTGAGAGAAATGCTTACACACAGAAATGGTGAGAAGAAAGAAAAAAATCATTTCCTTATGGATAGTTTCTGTTGGCACTAGTACAGTTGGATATCTGCCAGAAAAAGATGTTGAGAGAACAAACTAGTATGTTTTGCTGCTTAAATCTCAAAATAAACCCTGTTCAGAGATACTAACAACAGAAATAACCAGAATGTTTTAGCAGTATCCTAACTGTAGGAGAAATGAGACTTCATTAGTACTCTTTAATGTAAAACAAAATAACTAAAACGGAGTTATTGAGGGTGGAAAGAATTAGCGTGCCTATAGGAATAAAATTAGAGATAGGTTGAATGAGAATGATCTTAAGCGATTGCTATAAGGATATGGAGAAGTGAAATTGGCACATTTGTCTTGGTCTGGGCTTGCCTTTACAGGACAACTTAAAAGCAAATGCTTTCTTCCAGAAATCTGTGGTGGTATACTTAAGACACAAAGATACTATATTTAGGACACCGAAAAACTAATCGGGGAATACTTGGACAGCCCCAAAAAGGGCTTTGGGATTGATGCTTCTCTGCACCTTTTAATTGGTGCATGAAATTGGTATCTTTTCACAGATTTCTGACTCTTTTTTCTCTGTCCGAGGGAGTAGAACACCATGTTTACTTATTCTGTATGCTTTTGAATTTAACAAATGCCCATGAATTACTGCTTTTATGTCTTCTAAAGGTTTGTTAATGACTATAAAGACTTGGCAGCCTGCATGCCTCCAAACAGATCTGCTCTACTCAGTTGTTAGAAGCCTAAAATCTGACCTTTCCAATTCCTGTTTCATCAAACAGGGGTTATATGGACTCTGAATCTAGATAGTGATAAATTGCCAAGCCTGACCTCTGCTTTCGTGTAGCACTGTAAATCAGAAGTCTTTTATGTTGTCATTCTGTTTAATTCGGTGGAAGAGACCTGATAAGGTATCATAGCATGAAGGGCCCCGACTTTGATTTTGTAAGCATTTTCTAAACTTGTTTGCCCTTAGTATTGAAGTATGTTTCTAAGGCTAGACTAGGCTTCCCCCCCCCGCCTTTGGAATACAGTAATGCATCTCGGGGGGTGGGGAAACAACTTCACTATGGCAGTGTACAAACTGGTCTTGTTGTAAAAACTTATTCTTAAAAATGTCATATTATTGAGTTTCATGCAAAACCAACTCTAGTGTGTCTAAATTGACCAGACTGGAGTAAGATGTCTGGAAAGCATTATTACAAAGTCTGTTTCGCAAATTAAGTTGGCAGACAAAAGTCTAAATTACAGTAATAATAGTACATTTTTATATTTATTAGTATTCCCAGGTTGCATTCTACTGCAGCTCTTACATCAGTGGAATTATTTTGGTTTTGAATTGGGTATTAAATACTCCCCTTTGGGATTGTACAGGTGCAAATGAATATAAATGTGATTGGCAGAAACTGAACTGCATTCTGATTTTTATGAAGTTGCTTTTTAAACTTTCAAAGCTGGTGATTTTAAATATAATGTCCAATGCTGAATCAGAATTGAGAAAGTTGCTCCATCTTTTACAGTTGCTTCTTAAAGCAGAGCCTGAAGCATCAGGACTTGGTAACAATAACGTTGTGTGATCTTCAACTATGAATTTCTAGATTGGTTTAACTCTTTTAAAAACATACTGAATTAAATAAGTTTTGGCTGCTTCTCTGAACTCTGCTTTTTTTTTTTCCTCCCCCACTGCTTATTGAGGATATTTTGATTGGCATAAAGTAGGCTTGTCCCTGTTAGTCTTTGCCTCTGCTAGAAGCAAAAGACAATGTAGCATAGGGGCTTTAACGTTTTTCTAATGAATTTTGTCAAACTAGTAGTTGCAGTGCAAGCCACCATGAAGAATTTCACAGCTACTGTTGTCTGTGGAGGATGAGAGAAAATTATTGTATAAACTTGTATCAGAAGTAAGCTCACATGTTCTAAACTTCCACCCTATGCCATGATGTGGTCCTAACTCCTTAGCACGCCTCGGCAAACTTGCTCTTCCACTGCTCCTTATCTTAGGTGCTTTATTTCCATCTTCCATGCACAGCAAGCTGCTTGCAGCTCTCCTGATAGGATCAGTTTCTTTGCCCAGAATAGCCTAGCTAGTAATTGACTCTGAAAGGTTCTCCCCTGTAAGGCAAAAACATAACTTAAAAGCCTGCTATTAGCAAGTAAGGCTAAAAAATTAGTGCTGCTAATATTAATTTGTATTAGGATTTCTTGACTTTTTTTCCCCAAGAATGCTAATAATGTGTTTAAAAGCTTGGTTCCTGTTTACTCTAAGAGTGTAAACCACTGTGGAAATATTTGGGTGCGTGTAAGCAGCAGAGTTGTTAATTCTGAATTGAAAAACTTAAAATACCGCAGTCCTGAAGAGCTACGGGCCCAAAATGTATTTGATTTGAACTTTCGTACAGTGAGTTACTGATGCATTTTAATGGAAACCAACTCAACAGTACTTCTTATTCTGCACATGGTTTTCTTGTCCTCTGTCACAGTTTTAAAATACATTAAATTTTCAATCAGTCTGTCTTTCTCCCCACCCCTTTTTCCTGAAATCTGGGAGTGTGGAGTTGGCTACAAATACGATACTGAACATTGAAACTTCAGTTTTTTGCCTACCTCATTCTGCCTCACAGTAAAACTCATTCTGAAAAGTGTTATTATTGAAAGTGCTGTTAGGTTTATCAATCTTTTTAATTTTTTTTTTTGGTCTTCCCCTAGTCTTAGGGTACTATAACATGGTTTTTTTTTTTAATGCCTTTGGAAGATGATCCAAGACCTTAAGAATTGTTTGCTTTTGCTAGGTCCTGTGAAAAAGGGCAAAGAGCAAAACACGGAGCGCAGCTTTTTTCTCAGAATGAAGTGTACACTGACTAGCAGGGGAAGAACAGTGAATATAAAGTCTGCTACGTGGAAGGTAACTAATGCAAAGAAATACTTACGTAGTTCAGCAGCTTCCTCTTCAGATGTCATAACACTATATTTCAATATTTTACTTTATGTAACGAGCTTGAGTTTCACTAAGTACTTAACTAATTTAGTGATTGTGCTTCAATATGCTGAATTTTAATACTGAATACATCATGGACGTAACTGAAACAATGTTTTAAAATCAGTTTTTCAAAACTTTTAAAATGAATTCTCCATGTTAAATTAGAGGTAATTTACTTACTAGAAAGTATAATTACTGAATATGTTTGCATAAAGCCGCCGCCTCTGAGAAAAAAATATTTGACACCACTTATGCTGATACCTGATTTCTTTTGATTTGACGCTGTAAATGTGACAGTTGAGGTCTCTCTGAAGGATTTCAATACCATTCTTTCTGAAGCTGCTGGCTATCCCTTTTGTAACAGTTGGAACAAAAAGAGCCCAGCCTGATAACTTTCTGCAGTGAATGCATTTTCTCCTCTGGACAAAAAGTAACCTTTTACTGTATCGAGTGGTATTATGGCTCACAATTGTCTTTTATAACTTAGATTTAGTTATTCTGGATCAAACAACTTCTTTCTTCTTTGCTGCTGTCTGTGAACAATTTCTACTTCAGAGTGGTTAAAAAAAAAAAACACAAAATGCAAAACTTCTTGTCTCTTGAAGAATATATTTGATCTCTAACCTCACTTCTGCAAAAGATCTAAAATGGAGGTTGCTACTATTACCATAACTTTCAAATTTAAATAGTAAGATACCGTTTGCTGAGGCAATTGCTTATCAATGTCGTCATTAATGTAACTTTCAAAGAAGAACTGTTCACAGAAATGCAGAAATGTTTCGCGCTGCTTCAGCCAGTGCCCAAGAGGAAAGAGTTGGCAGCCTGTGTACTCATCACAGTCTGTGTAGCGTGAGGAGGAGAACTGCTGTTCTCCTTTAGCCATCCATTTGAAAGCACTACTGCTTCTGTTGTTGCTATCACATCGAGGGGTGGGGAGGGGAAGGACTTCGCTCCGGGTGTGCTAATGGAAATATGATTGTGTTGTCTGACAGACAAGAACATGGTCTCTTTTTAAAATGCAACTTTCCCATAGGTACTGCACTGCACTGGACACATTCGTGTATACGACACATGCGGTAATCAAACTCACTGTGGCTACAAAAAGCCTCCCATGACGTGTCTGGTGTTGATCTGTGAACCTATTCCTCATCCATCAAACATTGAGGTCCCCTTGGACAGTAAAACGTTCCTCAGTCGTCACAGTCTGGATATGAAATTTTCCTATTGTGATGAAAGGTAATATATATTTTGTACCTAACAAATGAATTCATTTGAAGGATTTGCAGGGTTTTTACATGTTGGCTAATGTTAGCCTTATACATTTAAGTAGTCTTACTTGTTAACTTCATTCATCCTTGCAATGGAATCGTCACTGGGATTCTTTGGCTTTTCCTAACTGATGAGGATGTCTTATTTAAAAGCCAGATTTTTAAATCTAAGGAGGGTGCAGGGTTATTACTTTGGAATAAATCCTTTGCCTGCAACCAGCTGCCTGTTGAAACTGGTCTTTAGTGTAGTGGCAGCAATTAAACTGAAATGAGAAGATACTTCTGGACAGTGAAAAAACAGGAAGGATTTTAGGTTTGTCAAAGATGGTGACTTTGGTGACTGCAAAGACTGTGTCTGTAATACTGGTCAGATGCATTTTATTGCTACCACTTCCCCCTGCTCTCTTCCTCAGGAGATCAGTGTCTGCTTTCTGTAGTCCAAAAAACCTACAAAAGTTCAGCTGTACTTCTAATACAATACATCTGCTGTTGAAAATGAGATTTTGTGTTCTGGTACACATCATGGATGTAGTCAAATACATAAGACTGCTCTTACTATCCTCCGGAAACTTAGCTTGACAAATCGAAAAACAGAAGTGAAGGAAATAATTTGCCTGAGGTTTTTTGTTGTTTGGGGTTTGTTTGTTCAGGGTTTCTTTGTGTTTTTAATTGGGTATTATTTGTTACTGCCTGTTTCCTTTTCTTTGTAACAAAACCGAACTTCTACTTAGTTGCTGCAGTTAGATGCAAAGAGATGTTAGTGCAGGTTATTTTCTGTCTTCTGCATTAACTGTACCTTTCTAGGACTGATGGTGTCACATACAAGGTACTTATTTGGTCACATTCTGCATGTAGAATAGGGCAAAATAATGCGTTCCCCTGGTTAGCACTGCCCTCTGGGGGCTGAAGAAAATACTATTTTCTTTAAGAGCTGGCAGTGGTTGCCAGTGGGAAGAATAAATCTGATTCCTAATTTCTTATAGTTGCAGATTTAAAACTGTTGAAGCATATCTTTTATTTTATTAAATTCTCATATTTGTGTAAGCTGAATATGCTAGTCCATAAGTAGCTGGTCTACCTTTAAGAAAAAAAAAAGTCTAGAAAGTAGGGATTTACTTAATTCTGTCCACCACAGGACATGATATATAAATATTCAATGAGAAGTAAGATCCTATGCCTGCTCAAATTTCTCTTTTAAAGAAGCATAAAAAAATTGAAAACTCCCAATAAACCAAAATTGCTGCTAATGTGTATGAAGGGACTCTTAGGATTTTTCTAGATGTGCAAGCATCTAAATGCTCTAGTATTTGTGCTACTCCACGTCTGCTTTTACTTAGCAATTTTTTCCCTTTGTTTTAAAGAATTACAGAGTTGATGGGGTATGAGCCAGAGGAACTCCTGGGTCGCTCAATCTATGAGTACTATCATGCGCTGGATTCTGATCATCTGACCAAAACACACCACGATAGTAAGTGAAAAGATGTATATAAAGCCCTCCAACTACAAGAGATGAGATGCAGCACCGGGGGAAAGCAGCAGAAGAACAAGGGCTTTCTTTTAATTGCAGAAATGAATCTGCAGTGAATACTTATCTTAAATGGTTTCAGTTTTTTCTGCCTGTAATTAAAGCTAGTATCCTTTCTGCTTTTAGTGTTCACGAAAGGGCAGGTGACAACAGGACAGTACAGAATGCTTGCTAAACAAGGTGGCTATGTCTGGGTTGAAACTCAAGCAACTGTTATATACAACACTAAGAATTCTCAGCCACAGTGCATAGTGTGTGTAAACTATGTGTTGAGGTAAGTTGACTGGACATCACTATTCTTTGTCATCATTTTTATTGAAGATGAATCAGATACTGATGGCATTACGTCTTTTTTTTCAACTGAGAATGTGGTCCCCTGTTGAATATGTTATGATGTTACTATTTTTCCTACAAGTGAAATTTTTGCTTAGAATACTGCCAGTCCTAGGATAAGGAATTGTATTTGAAAATAAAACACTTTTTTGATCTAGTGATGTCAGTGGGAAGATCTCTTGCAGGCAAATGAGAATAGGGCCAGCCTCTTCTGGACTGTTGTGATGGAAGCATTTGAGAATTTGTGTGCATTCTAGACAACTCTCTAATCCAGACCGCAGTCTGGAGCAGTTAGTTTCACTAATAACTTTTATTCATGGAGTCAGAGCAGCAGTAAAGGTGTCTGCCTTAATCTCATTTATCTTTTTCTTCCTTAGAATTACTCTTTTGACTGAAAGCTTCAACTGAAGGCAGACTTGTTCACTGTTTTTCTGCAACTGTATAATAGTCCTAAATTATTTTTTCAAAACTTTAGCAAATGTACCAGTATCAATCTATCAACATACTGTACATTCATTTAAAACAAAGTGTTTTAGCAAATACCTAACTTTTTCTTTCTTACTTTCTCAATGCTTTCAGAAAAGCAGGTTTATTTTTGTTACTTTTTTTAATATCATAGAATCATAGAATAGTTTGGGTTAGAAGGGACCTTTAAATGTCATGTAGTCCAACCCCCCTGCCGTGGGCAGGGACATCTTCAACTAGATCAGGTTGCTCAGAGCCCCATCCAACCTTTTTGATGACACCACAATTAGTGCTTGCTTTGTCTATTACATTTGAGGAAAGAATGAGTAAGAAAAAAAGAATTCTTAAAGCTCCTATCCTGGTAATTTTGTGGTGTGGTGTGTGTGGGTTTGTCTTGGGGTTTTTTTTGGGGGGGTGGGGTGG